>NW_026701656.1:0-278290 GCF_030435755.1 Ochotona princeps
GCCAAATGGAGTTGTTCTCCCACAAGAACCACTCAGCTGATCCTTCTTCAATATGCCCTTCACCAACATGCAGTGTTTCCTTGATTGAATTAGCTCTCACACCAATCTTTGCGTCTAGAGCCTTTGCATTGAGGGCTATCTGAAAAGGGCTGTGGCGCTGAAGTTGCCTGTGAATGTGGAGTTGGTGGCATGTGAAACCCGCATGTGGAGCATTCGTTTGTGTGGGATGCTCTACCAGGTTCATTCCTAGATAATGCACTCAAAGGGCACTAAGCATAGAGTGTGAAAACTGAGTTTCCTTGAGAGCTGCTTGGAAGCCTGATGGTGTGTGAAGTTAGTGAGCCAAATGGAGTTGTTCTCCCACAAGAACCACTCGGCTGATCCTTCTTCAATATGCCCTTCACCAACATGCAGTGTTTCCTTTATTGAGTAGCTCTCACACAAGTATTTGTGTCTAGAGCCTTTGCATTGAGGGCTATCTGAAAACGGCTGTGGCGCTGAAGTTGCCTGTGAATGTGGAGTTGGTGGCATGTGAAACCCGCATGTGGAGCATTCGTTTGTGTGGGATGCTATACCAGGTTCATTCCTAGATAATGCACTCAAAGGGCACTAAGCATAGAGTGTGAAAACTGAGCTTCCTTGAGAGCTGCTTGGAAGCCTGATGGTGTGTGAAGTTAGTGAGCCAAATGGAGTTGTTCTCCCACAAGAACCACTCGGCTGATCCTTCTTCAATATGCCCTTCACCAACATGCAGTGTTTCCTTGATTGAATTAGCTCTCACACCAATATTGGCCTCTAGAGCCTTTGCATTGAGGGCTATCTGAAAACGGCTGTGGCGCTGAAGTTGCCTGAGAATGTGGAGTTGGTGGCATGTGAAACCCGCATGTGGAGCATTCGTTTGTGTGGGATGCTCTACCAGGTTCATTCCTAGATAATGCACTCAAAGGGCACTAAGCATAGAGTGTGAAAACTGAGTTTCTTTGAGAGCTGCTTGGAAGCCTGATGGTGTGTGAAGTTAGTGAGCCAAATGGAGTTGTTCTCCCACAAGAACCACTCGGCTGATCCTTCTTCAATATGCCCTTCACCAACATGCAGTGCTTCCTTTATTGAGTAGCTCTCACACAAGTATTTGTGTCTAGAGCCTTTGCATTGAGGGCTATCTGAAAACGGCTGTGGCGCTGACGTTGCCTGTGAATGTGGAGTTGGTGGCATGTGAAACCCGCATGTGGAGCATTGGTTTGTGTGGGATGCTCACCAAGCTTCATTTCATTCCTAGGCACTCAAAGGACACTAAGCATAGAGTGTGAAAACTGAGTTTCCTTGAGAGCTGCTTGGAAGCCTGATGGTGTGTGAAGTTAGTGAGCCAGATGGAGTTGTTCTCCCACAAGAACCACTCGGCTGATCCTTCTTCAATATGCCCTTCACCAACATGCAGTGTTTCCTTGATTGAATTAGCTCTCACACCAATATTTGCGTCTAGAGCCTTTGCATTGAGGGCTATCTGAAAACGGCTGTGGTGCTGAAGTTGCCTGTGAATGTGGAGTTGGTGGCATGTGAAACCCGCATGTGGAGCATTCGTTTGTGTGGGATGCTCACCAAGCTTCATTTCATTCCTAGATAATGCACTCAAAGGACACTAAGCATAGAGTGTGAAAAATGAGTTTCCTTGAGAGCTGCTTGGAAGCCTGATGGTGTGTGAAGTTAGTGAGCCAAATGGAGTTGTTCTCCCACAAGAACCACTCGGCTGATCCTTCTTCAATATGCCCTTCACCAACATGCAGTGTTTCCTTGATTGAATTAGCTCTCACACCAATCTTTGCGTCTAGAGCCTTTGCATTGAGGGCTATCTGAAAAGGGCTGTGGCGCTGAAGTTGCCTGAGAATGTGGAATTGGTGGCATGTGAAACCCGCATGTGGAGCATTCGTTTGTGTGGGATGCTCTACCAGGTTCATTCCTAGATAATGCACTCAAAGGGCACTAAGCATAGAGTGTGAAAACTGAGTTTCCTTGAGAGCTGCTTGGAAGCCTGATGGTGTGTGAAGTTAGTGAGCCAAATGGAGTTGTTCTTCCACAAGAACCACTCGGCTGATCCTTCTTCAATATGCCCTTCACCAACATGCAGTGTTTCCTTGATTGAATTAGCTCTCACACCAATATTGGCGTCTAGAGCCTTTGCATTGAGGGCTATCTGAAAAGGGCTGTGGCGCTGAAGTTGCCTGTGAATGTGGAGTTGGTGGCATGTGAATCCCGCATGTGGAGCATTCGTTTGTGTGGAATGCTCACCAAGCTTCATTTCAGTCCTAGATAATGCACTCAAAGGGCACTAAGCCTAGAGTGTGAAAACTGAGTTTCCTTGAGAGCTGCTTGGAAGCCTGATGGTGTGTGAAGTTAGTGAGCCAAATGGAGTTGTTCTCCCACAAGAACCACTCGGCTGATCCTTCTTCAATATGCCCTTCACCAACATGCAGTGTTTCCTTTATTGAGTAGTTCTCACACAAGTATTTGTGTCTCTAGAGCCTTTGCATTGAGGGCTATCTGAAAACGGCTGTGTCGCTGACGTTGCCTGTGAATGTGGAGTTGGTGGCATGTGAAACCCGCATGTGGAGCATTCGTTTGTGTGGGATGCTCACCAAGCTTCATTTCATTCCTAGGCACTCAAAGGACACTAAGCATAGAGTGTGAAAACTGAGTTTCCTTGAGAGCTGCTTGGAAGCCTGATGGTGTGTGAAGTTAGTGAGCCAGATGGAGTTGTTCTCCCACAAGAACCACTCGGCTGATCCTTCTTCAATATGCCCTTCACCAACATGCAGTGTTTCCTTGATTGAATTAGCTCTCACACCAATCTTTGCGTCTAGAGCCTTTGCATTGAGGGCTATCTGAAAACGGCTGTGGCGCTGAAGTTGCCTGTGAATGTGGAGTTGGTGGCATGTGAAACCCGCATGTGGAGCATTCGTTTGTGTGGGATGCTCACCAAGCTTCATTTCAGTCCTAGATAATGCACTCAAAGGGCACTAAGCATAGAGTGTGAAAACTGAGTTTCCTTGAGAGCTGCTTGGAAGCCTGATGGTGTGTGAAGTTAGTGAGCCAAATGGAGTTGTTCTCCCACAAGAACCACTCGGCTGATCCTTCTTCAATATTCACTTCACCAACTTGCAGTGTTTCCTTGATTGAATTAGCTCTCACACCAATATTTGCGTCTAAAGCCTTTGCATTGAGGGCTATCTGAAAACGCTTGTGGTGCTGAAGTTGCCTGTGAATGTGGAGTTGGTGGCATGTGAAACCCGCATGTGGAGCATTCGTTTGTGTGGGATGCTCTACCAGGTTCATTCCTAGATAATGCACTCAAAGGGCACTAAGCATAGAGTGTGAAAACTGAGTTTCCCTTGAGAGCTGCTTGGAAGCCTGATGGTGTGTGAAGTTAGTGAGCCAAATGGAGTTGTTCTCCCACAAGAACCACTCGGCTGATCCTTCTTCAATATGCCCTTCACCAACATGCAGTGTTTCCTTGATTGAATTAGCTCTCACACCAATATTTGCGTCTAGAGCCTTTGCATTGAGGGCTATCTGAAAACGGCTGTGGCGCTGAAGTTGCCTGTGAATGTGGAGTTGGTGGCATGTGAAAATCGCATGTGGAGCATTCGTTTGTGTGGGGTGCTCTACCAGGTTCATTCCTAGATAATGCACTCAAAGGGCACTAAGCATAGAGTGTGAAAACTGAGTTTCCTTGAGAGCTGCTTGGAAGCCTGATGGTGTGTGAAGTTAGTGAGCCAAATGGAGTTGTTCTCCCACAAGAACCACTCGGCTGATCCTTCTTCAATATGCCCTTCACCAACATGCAGTGTTTCCTTGATTGAGTAGCTCTCACATAAGTATTTGTGTCTAGAGCCTTTGCATTGAGGGCTATCTGAAAACGGCTGTGGCGCTGACGTTGCCTGTGAATGTGGAGTTGGTGGCATGTGAAACCCGCATGTGGAGCATTCGTTTGTGTGGGATGCTCACCAAGCTTCATTTCATTCCTAGATAATGCACTCAAAGGGCACTAAGCATAGAGTGTGAAAACTGAGTTTCCTTGAGAGCTGCTTGGAAGCCTGATGGTGTGTGAAGTTAGTGAGCCAAATGGAGTTGTTCTCCCACAAGAACCACTCGGCTGATCCTTCTTCAATATGCCCTTCACCAACATGCAGTGTTTCCTTGATTGAATTAGCTCTCACACCAATATTTGTGTCTAGAGCCTTTGCATTGAGGGCTATCTGAAAAGGGCTGTGTCGCTGACGTTGCCTGAGAATGTGGAATTGGTGGCATGTGAAACCCGCATGTGGAGCATTCGTTTGTGTGGGATGCTCTACCAGGTTCATTCCTAGATAATGCACTCAAAGGGCACTAAGCATAGAGTGTGAAAACTGAGTTTCCTTGAGAGCTGCTTGGAAGCCTGATGGTGTGTGAAGTTAGTGAGCCAAATGGAGTTGTTCTCCCACAAGAACCACTCGGCTGATCCTTCTTCAATATGCCCTTCACCAACATGGCAGTGTTTCCTTTATTGAGTAGCTCTCACACAAGTATTTGTGTCTAGAGCCTTTGCATTGAGGGCTATCTGAAAACGGCTGTGGCGCTGACATTGCCTGAGAATGTGGAGTTGGTGGCATGTGAAACCCGCATGTGGAGCATTCGTTTGTGTGGGATGCTCACCAAGCTTCATTTCAGTCCTAGATAATGCACTCAAAGGGCACTAAGCATAGAGTGTGAAAACTGAGTTTCCTTGAGAGCTGCTTGGAAGCCTGATGGTGTGTGAAGTTAGTGAGCCAAATGGAGTTGTTCTCCCACAAGAACCACTCGGCTGATCCTTCTTCAATATGCCCTTCACCAACATGCAGTGTTTCCTTGATTGAATTAGCTCTCACACCAATATTTGCGTCTAGAGCCTTTGCATTGAGGGCTATCTGAAAACGGCTGTGGCGCTGAAGTTGCCTGAGAATGTGGAGTTGGTGGCATGTGAAACCCGCATGTGGAGCATTCGTTTGTGTGGGATGCTCACCAAGCTTCATTTCAGTCCTAGGCACTCAAAGGGCACTAAGCATAGAGTGTGAAAACTGAGTTTCCTTGAGAGCTGCTTGGAAGCCTGATGGTGTGTGAAGTTAGTGAGCCAAATGGAGTTGTTCTCCCACAAGAACCACTCGGCTGATCCTTCTTCAATATGCCCTTCACCAACATGCAGTGTTTCCTTTATTGAGTAGCTCTCACACAAGTATTTGTGTCTAGAGCCTTTGCATTGAGGGCTATCTGAAAACGGCTGTGACGCTGACGTTGCCTGTGAATGTGGAGTTGGTGGCATGTGAAACCCGCATGTGGAGCATTCGTTTGTGTGGGATGCTCACCAAGCTTCATTTCATTCCTAGGCACTCAAAGGACACTAAGCATAGAGTGTGAAAACTGAGTTTCCTTGAGAGCTGCTTGGAAGCCTGATGGTGTGTGAAGTTAGTGAGCCAGATGGAGTTGTTCTCCCACAAGAACCACTCGGCTGATCCTTCTTCAATATGCCCTTCACCAACATGCAGTGTTTCCTTGATTGAATTAGCTCTCACACGAATATTTGCGTCTAGAGCCTTTGCATTGAGGGCTATCTGAAAACGGCTGTGGTGCTGAAGTTGCCTGTGAATGTGGAGTTGGTGGCATGTGAAACCCGCATGTGGAGCATTGGTTTGTGTGGGATGCTCTACCAGGTTCATTCCTAGATAATGCACTCAAAGGGCACTAAGCATAGAGTGTGAAAACTGAGTTTCCTTGAGAGCTGCTTGGAAGCCTGATGGTGTGTGAAGTTAGTGAGCCAAATGGAGTTGTTCTTCCACAAGAACCACTCGGCTGATCCTTCTTCAATATGCCCTTCACCAACATGCAGTGTTTCCTTGATTGAATTAGCTCTCACACCAATATTTGCGTCTAGAGCCTTTGCATTGAGGGCTATCTGAAAAGGGCTGTGGCGCTGAAGTTTCCTGAGAATGTGGAGTTGGTGGCATGTAAAAACCCGCATGTGGAGCATTCGTTTGTGTGGGATGCTCTACCAGGTTCATTCCTAGATAATGCACTCAAAGGGCACTAAGCATAGAGTGTGAAAACTGAGCTTCCTTGAGAGCTGCTTGGAAGCCTGATGGTGTGTGAAGTTAGTGAGCCAAATGGAGTTGTTCTCCCACAAGAACCACTCGGCTGATCCTTCTTCAATATGCCCTTCACCAACATGCAGTGTTTCCTTGATTGAATTAGCTCTCACACCAATCTTTGCGTCTAGAGCCTTTGCATTGAGGGCTATCTGAAAAGGGCTGTGGCGCTGAAGTTGCCTGTGAATGTGGAGTTGGTGGCATGTGAAACCCGCATGTGGAGCATTCGTTTGTGTGGGATGCTCTACCAGGTTCATTCCTAGATAATGCACT
Organism: Ochotona princeps; assembly: GCF_030435755.1. Lineage (NCBI taxonomy): Eukaryota > Metazoa > Chordata > Mammalia > Lagomorpha > Ochotonidae > Ochotona > Ochotona princeps. Next base: position 6,423 of record NW_026701656.1, read on the forward strand.
CAAAGGGCACTAAGCATAGAGTGTGAAAACTGAGTTTCCTTGAGAGCTGCTTGGAAGCCTGATGGTGTGTGAAGTTAGTGAGCCAAATGGAGTTGTTCTCCCACAAGAACCACTCGGCTGATCCTTCTTCAATATGCCCTTCACCAACATGCAGTGTTTCCTTTATTGAGTAGCTCTCACACAAGTATTTGTGTCTAGAGCCTTTGCATTGAGGGCTATCTGAAAACGGCTGTGGCGCTGAAGTTGCCTGTGAATGTGGAGTTGGTGGCATGTGAAACCCGCATGTGGAGCATTCGTTGTGTGGGATGCTCTACCAGGTTCATTCCTAGATAATGCACTCAAAGGGCACTAAGCATAGAGTGTGAAAACTGAGCTTCCTTGAGAGCTGCTTGGAAGCCTGATGGTGTGTGAAGTTAGTGAGCCAAATGGAGTTGTTCTCCCACAAGAACCACTCGGCTGATCCTTCTTCAATATGCCCTTCACCAACATGCAGTGTTTCCTTGATTGAATTAGCTCTCACACCAATATTGGCCTCTAGAGCCTTTGCATTGAGGGCTATCTGAAAACGGCTGTGGCGCTGAAGTTGCCTGAGAATGTGGAGTTGGTGGCATGTGAAACCCGCATGTGGAGCATTCGTTTGTGTGGGATGCTCTACCAGGTTCATTCCTAGATAATGCACTCAAAGGGCACTAAGCATAGAGTGTGAAAACTGAGTTTCCTTGAGAGCTGCTTGGAAGCCTGATGGTGTGTGAAGTTAGTGAGCCAAATGGAGTTGTTCTCCCACAAGAACCACTCGGCTGATCCTTCTTCAATATGCCCTTCACCAACATGCAGTGCTTCCTTTATTGAGTAGCTCTCACACAAGTATTTGTGTCTAGAGCCTTTGCATTGAGGGCTATCTGAAAACGGCTGTGGCGCTGACGTTGCCTGTGAATGTGGAGTTGGTGGCATGTGAAACCCGCATGTGGAGCATTGGTTTGTGTGGGATGCTCACCAAGCTTCATTTCATTCCTAGGCACTCAAAGGACACTAAGCATAGAGTGTGAAAACTGAGTTTCCTTGAGAGCTGCTTGGAAGCCTGATGGTGTGTGAAGTTAGTGAGCCAGATGGAGTTGTTCTCCCACAAGAACCACTCGGCTGATCCTTCTTCAATATGCCCTTCACCAACATGCAGTGTTTCCTTGATTGAATTAGCTCTCACACCAATATTTGCGTCTAGAGCCTTTGCATTGAGGGCTATCTGAAAACGGCTGTGGTGCTGAAGTTGCCTGTGAATGTGGAGTTGGTGGCATGTGAAACCCGCATGTGGAGCATTCGTTTGTGTGGGATGCTCACCAAGCTTCATTTCATTCCTAGATAATGCACTCAAAGGACACTAAGCATAGAGTGTGAAAACTGAGTTTCCTTGAGAGCTGCTTGGAAGCCTGATGGTGTGTGAAGTTAGTGAGCCAAATGGAGTTGTTCTCCCACAAGAACCACTCGGCTGATCCTTCTTCAATATGCCCTTCACCAACATGCAGTGTTTCCTTGATTGAATTAGCTCTCACACCAATCTTTGCGTCTAGAGCCTTTGCATTGAGGGCTATCTGAAAAGGGCTGTGGCGCTGAAGTTGCCTGAGAATGTGGAATTGGTGGCATGTGAAACCCGCATGTGGAGCATTCGTTTGTGTGGGATGCTCTACCAGGTTCATTCCTAGATAATGCACTCAAAGGGCACTAAGCATAGAGTGTGAAAACTGAGTTTCCTTGAGAGCTGCTTGGAAGCCTGATGGTGTGTGAAGTTAGTGAGCCAAATGGAGTTGTTCTTCCACAAGAACCACTCGGCTGATCCTTCTTCAATATGCCCTTCACCAACATGCAGTGTTTCCTTGATTGAATTAGCTTTCACACCAATATTGGCGTCTAGAGCCTTTGCATTGAGGGCTATCTGAAAAGGGCTGTGGCGCTGAAGTTGCCTGTGAATGTGGAGTTGGTGGCATGTGAAACCCGCATGTGGAGCATTCGTTTGTGTGGAATGCTCACCAAGCTTCATTTCAGTCCTAGATAATGCACTCAAAGGGCACTAAGCCTAGAGTGTGAAAACTGAGTTTCCTTGAGAGCTGCTTGGAAGCCTGATGGTGTGTGAAGTTAGTGAGCCAAATGGAGTTGTTCTCCCAGAAGAACCACTCGGCTGATCCTTCTTCAATATGCCCTTCCCCAACATGCAGTGTTTCCTTTATTGAGTAGTTCTCACACAAGTATTTGTGTCTCTAGAGCCTTTGCATTGAGGGCTATCTGAAAACGGCTGTGGCGCTGACGTTGCCTGTGAATGTGGAGTTGGTGGCATGTGAAACCCGCATGTGGAGCATTCGTTTGTGTGGGATGCTCACCAAGCTTCATTTCATTCCTAGGCACTCAAAGGACACTAAGCATAGAGTGTGAAAACTGAGTTTCCTTGAGAGCTGCTTGGAAGCCTGATGGTGTGTGAAGTTAGTGAGCCAGATGGAGTTGTTCTCCCACAAGAACCACTCGGCTGATCCTTCTTCAATATGCCCTTCACCAACATGCAGTGTTTCCTTGATTGAATTAGCTCTCACACCAATCTTTGCGTCTAGAGCCTTTGCATTGAGGGCTATCTGAAAACGGCTGTGGCGCTGAAGTTGCCTGTGAATGTGGAGTTGGTGGCATGTGAAACCCGCATGTGGAGCATTCGTTTGTGTGGGATGCTCACCAAGCTTCATTTCAGTCCTAGATAATGCACTCAAAGGGCACTAAGCATAGAGTGTGAAAACTGAGTTTCCTTGAGAGCTGCTTGGAAGCCTGATGGTGTGTGAAGTTAGTGAGCCAAATGGAGTTGTTCTCCCACAAGAACCACTCGGCTGATCCTTCTTCAATATTCACTTCACCAACTTGCAGTGTTTCCTTGATTGAATTAGCTCTCACACCAATATTTGCGTCTAAAGCCTTTGCATTGAGGGCTATCTGAAAACGCTTGTGGTGCTGAAGTTGCCTGTGAATGTGGAGTTGGTGGCATGTGAAACCCGCATGTGGAGCATTCGTTTGTGTGGGATGCTCTACCAGGTTCATTCCTAGATAATGCACTCAAAGGGCACTAAGCATAGAGTGTGAAAACTGAGTTTCCTTGAGAGCTGCTTGGAAGCCTGATGGTGTGTGAAGTTAGTGAGCCAAATGGAGTTGTTCTCCCACAAGAACCACTCGGCTGATCCTTCTTCAATATGCCCTTCACCAACATGCAGTGTTTCCTTGATTGAATTAGCTCTCACACCAGTATTTGCGTCTAAAGCCTTTGCATTGAGGGCTATCTGAAAACGGCTGTGGCGCTAAATTTGCCTGTGAATGTGGAGTTGGTGGCATGTGAAACCCGCAAGTGGAGCATTCGTTTGTGTGGGATGCTCACCAAGCTTCATTTCAGTCCTAGGCACTCAAAGGGCACTAAGCATAGAGTGTGAAAACTGAGTTTCCTTGAGAGCTGCTTGGAAGCCTGATGGTGTGTGAAGTTAGTGAGCCAAATGGAGTTGTTCTCCCACAAGAACCACTCGGCTGATCCTTCTTCAATATGCCCTTCACCAACATGCAGTGTTTCCTTGATTGAATTAGCTCTCACACCAATCTTTGCATCTAGAGCCTTTGCATTGAGGGCTATCTGAAAAGGGCTGTGGCGCTGAAGTTGCCTGTGAATGTGGAGTTGGTGGCATGTGAAACCCGCATGTGGAGCATTCGTTTGTGTGGGATGCTCTACCAGGTTCATTCCTAGATAATGCACTCAAAGGGCACTAAGCATAGAGTGTGAAAACTGAGTTTCCTTGAGAGCTGCTTGGAAGCCTGATGGTGTGTGAAGTTAGTGAGCCAAATGGAGTTGTTCTCCCACAAGAAACCACTCGGCTGATCCTTCTTCAATATGCCCTTCACCAACATGCAGTGTTTCCTTTATTGAGTAGCTCTCACACAAGTATTTGTGTCTAGAGCCTTTGCATTGAGGGCTATCTGAAAACGGCTGTGGCGCTGAAGTTGCCTGTGAATGTGGAGTTGGTGGCATGTGAAACCCGCATGTGGAGCATTCGTTTGTGTGGGATGCTCTACCAGGTTCATTCCTAGATAATGCACTCAAAGGGCACTAAGCATAGAGTGTGAAAACTGAGCTTCCTTGAGAGCTGCTTGGAAGCCTGATGGTGTGTGAAGTTAGTGAGCCAAATGGAGTTGTTCTCCCACAAGAACCACTCGGCTGATCCTTCTTCAATATGCCCTTCACCAACATGCAGTGTTTCCTTGATTGAATTAGCTCTCACACCAATATTGGCGTCTAGAGCCTTTGCATTGAGGGCTATCTGAAAACGGCTGTGGCGCTGAAGTTGCCTGAGAATGTGGAGTTGGTGGCATGTGAAACCCGCATGTGGAGCATTCGTTTGTGTGGGATGCTCTACCAGGTTCATTCCTAGATAATGCACTCAAAGGGCACTAAGCATAGAGTGTGAAAACTGAGTTTCCTTGAGAGCTGCTTGGAAGCCTGATGGTGTGTGAAGTTAGTGAGCCAAATGGAGTTGTTCTCCCACAAGAACCACTCGGCTGATCCTTCTTCAATATGCCCTTCACCAACATGCAGTGCTTCCTTTATTGAGTAGCTCTCACACAAGTATTTGTGTCTAGAGCCTTTGCATTGAGGGCTATCTGAAAACGGCTGTGGCGCTGACGTTGCCTGTGAATGTGGAGTTGGTGGCATGTGAAACCCGCATGTGGAGCATTGGTTTGTGTGGGATGCTCACCAAGCTTCATTTCATTCCTAGGCACTCAAAGGACACTAAGCATAGAGTGTGAAAACTGAGTTTCCTTGAGAGCTGCTTGGAAGCCTGATGGTGTGTGAAGTTAGTGAGCCAGATGGAGTTGTTCTCCCACAAGAACCACTCGGCTGATCCTTCTTCAATATGCCCTTCACCAACATGCAGTGTTTCCTTGATTGAATTAGCTCTCACACCAATATTTGCGTCTAGAGCCTTTGCATTGAGGGCTATCTGAAAACGGCTGTGGTGCTGAAGTTGCCTGTGAATGTGGAGTTGGTGGCATGTGAAACCCCGCATGTGGAGCATTCGTTTGTGTGGGATGCTCACCAAGCTTCATTTCATTCCTAGATAATGCACTCAAAGGACACTAAGCATAGAGTGTGAAAACTGAGTTTCCTTGAGAGCTGCTTGGAAGCCTGATGGTGTGTGAAGTTAGTGAGCCAAATGGAGTTGTTCTCCCACAAGAACCACTCGGCTGATCCTTCTTCAATATGCCCTTCACCAACATGCAGTGTTTCCTTGATTCAATTAGCTCTTACACCAATCTTTGCGTCTAGAGCCTTTGCATTGAGGGCTATCTGAAAAGGGCTGTGGCGCTGAAGTTGCCTGAGAATGTGGAATTGGTGGCATGTGAAACCCGCATGTGGAGCATTCGTTTGTGTGGGATGCTCTACCAGGTTCATTCCTAGATAATGCACTCAAAGGGCACTAAGCATAGAGTGTGAAAACTGAGTTTCCTTGAGAGCTGCTTGGAAGCCTGATGGTGTGTGAAGTTAGTGAGCCAAATGGAGTTGTTCTTCCACAAGAACCACTCGGCTGATCCTTCTTCAATATGCCCTTCACCAACATGCAGTGTTTCCTTGATTGAATTAGCTCTCACACCAATATTGGCGTCTAGAGCCTTTGCATTGAGGGCTATCTGAAAAGGGCTGTGGCGCTGAAGTTGCCTGTGAATGTGGAGTTGGTGGCATGTGAAACCCGCATGTGGAGCATTCGTTTGTGTGGAATGCTCACCAAGCTTCATTTCAGTCCTAGATAATTCACTCAAAGGGCACTAAGCCTAGAGTGTGAAAACTGAGTTTCCTTGAGAGCTGCTTGGAAGCCTGATGGTGTGTGAAGTTAGTGAGCCAAATGGAGTTGTTCTCCCACAAGAACCACTCGGCTGATCCTTCTTCAATATGCCCTTCACCAACATGCAGTGTTTCCTTTATTGAGTAGTTCTCACACAAGTATTTGTGTCTCTAGAGCCTTTGCATTGAGGGCTATCTGAAAACGGCTGTGGCGCTGACGTTGCCTGTGAATGTGGAGTTGGTGGCATGTGAAACCCGCATGTGGAGCATTCGTTTGTGTGGGATGCTCACCAAGCTTCATTTCATTCCTAGGCACTCAAAGGACACTAAGCATAGAGTGTGAAAACTGAGTTTCCTTGAGAGCTGCTTGGAAGCCTGATGGTGTGTGAAGTTAGTGAGCCAGATGGAGTTGTTCTCCCACAAGAACCACTCGGCTGATCCTTCTTCAATATGCCCTTCACCAACATGCAGTGTTTCCTTGATTGAATTAGCTCTCACACCAATCTTTGCGTCTAGAGCCTTTGCATTGAGGGCTATCTGAAAACGGCTGTGGCGCTGAAGTTGCCTATGAATGTGGAGTTGGTGGCATGTGAAACCCGCATGTGGAGCATTCGTTTGTGTGGGATGCTCACCAAGCTTCATTTCAGTCCTAGATAATGCACTCAAAGGGCACTAAGCATAGAGTGTGAAAACTGAGTTTCCTTGAGAGCTGCTTGGAAGCCTGATGGTGTGTGAAGTTAGTGAGCCAAATGGAGTTGTTCTCCCACAAGAACCACTCGGCTGATCCTTCTTCAATATTCACTTCACCAACTTGCAGTGTTTCCTTGATTGAATTAGCTCTCACACCAATATTTGCGTCTAAAGCCTTTGCATTGAGGGCTATCTGAAAACGCTTGTGGTGCTGAAGTTGCCTGTGAATGTGGAGTTGGTGGCATGTGAAACCCGCATGTGGAGCATTCGTTTGTGTGGGATGCTCTACCAGGTTCATTCCTAGATAATGCACTCAAAGGGCACTAAGCATAGAGTGTGAAAACTGAGTTTCCTTGAGAGCTGCTTGGAAGCCTGATGGTGTGTGAAGTTAGTGAGCCAAATGGAGTTGTTCTCCCCACAAGAACCACTCGGCTGATCCTTCTTCAATATGCCCTTCACCAACATGCAGTGTTTCCTTGATTGAATTAGCTCTCACACCAGTATTTGCGTCTAAAGCCTTTGCATTGAGGGCTATCTGAAAACGGCTGTGGCGCTAAATTTGCCTGTGAATGTGGAGTTGGTGGCATGTGAAACCCGCAAGTGGAGCATTCGTTTGTGTGGGATGCTCACCAAGCTTCATTTCAGTCCTAGGCACTCAAAGGGCACTAAGCATAGAGTGTGAAAACTGAGTTTCCTTGAGAGCTGCTTGGAAGCCTGATGGTGTGTGAAGTTAGTGAGCCAAATGGAGTTGTTCTCCCACAAGAACCACTCGGCTGATCCTTCTTCAATATGCCCTTCACCAACATGCAGTGTTTCCTTGATTGAATTAGCTCTCACACCAATCTTTGCATCTAGAGCCTTTGCATTGAGGGCTATCTGAAAAGGGCTGTGGCGCTGAAGTTTCCTGAGAATGTGGAGTTGGTGGCATGTGAAACCCGCATGTGGAGCATTCATTTGTGTGGGATGCTCACCAAGTTTCATTTCAGTCCTAGATAATGCACTCAAAGGGCACTAAGCATAGAGTGTGAAAACTGAGTTTCCTTGAGAGCTGCTTGGAAGCCTGATAGTGTGTGAAGTTAGTGAGCCAAATGGAGTTGTTCTCCCACAAGAACTACTCGGCTGATCCTTCTTCAATATGCCCTTCATCAACATGCAGTGTTTCCTTGATTGAATTAGCTCTCACACCAATATTTGCGTCTAGAGCCTTTGCATTGAGGGCTACCTGAAAACAGCTGTGGCGCTGAAATAGTTTCTGAACGTGGAGTTGGTGGCATGTGAAACCCGCATGTGGAGCATTCGTTTGTGTGGGATGCTCTACCAGGTTCATTCCTAGATAATGCACTCAAGGGCACTAAGCATAGAGTGTGAAAACTGAGTTTCCTTGAGAGCTGCTTGGAAGCCTGATGGTGTGTGAAGTTAGTGAGCCAAATGGAGTTGTTCTTCCACAAGAACCACTCGGCTGATCCTTCTTCAATATGCCCTTCACCAACATGCACTGTTTCCTTGATTGAAATAGTTCTCACAGCAGTATTTGCGTCCTAAAGCCTTTGCATTGAGGGCTATCTGAAAACGGCTGTGGCGCTGAAGTTGCCTATGAATGTGGAGTTGGTGGCATGTGAAAACCTGCATGTTTAGCATTCGTTTGTGTGGGATGCTCTACCAGGTTCATTCCTAGATAATGCACTCAAAGGGCACTAAGCCTAGAGTGTGAAAACTGAGTTTCCTTGAGAGCTGCTTGGAAGCCTGATGGTGTGTGAAGTTAGTGAGCCAAATGGAGTTGTTCTCCCACAAGAACCACTCGGCTGATCCTTCTTCAATATGCCCTTCACCAACATGCAGTGTTTCCTTGATTGAATTAGCTCTCACACCAATATTTGCGTCTAGAGCCTTTGCATTGAGGGCTATCTGAAAACGGCTGTGGCGCTGAAGTTGCCTGTGAATGTGGAATTGGTGGCATGTGAAACCCGCCTGTGGAACCTTCGTTTGTGTGGGTTGCTCAGCAAGCTGAATTTCAGGACAATACACTCAACGTCATTAAGCATACTGTGAGAAATCTGTGTTTGCTTGAGAGCTGCCTGTCAGCCTGATGGTGTGTGAAGTCAGTGAGCCAAAAGGAATTGTTCTCCCACAAACAACTTCGTTGACTCTTCTTCAATATGCAATTCAGCAACATGCTGTCGTGCTTGATGGAATTAGCTGTTACAGCAACAATTGCGTCTAGAGCCTTTGTATTTAGGCCTAGCTCAACAGGGATTTGGCGCTGAAGTGCTTTCTAAATGTGAAGTTGTGGACATTAGAAACCCGCTTGTGGAGCCTTCATTTGAGTGGGATGCTCAGCAAGCTGCATTTCAGGACAATGCACTCAAATGTCATTAAGCATACTGTGCAAAACTGAGTTTGCGTGAGAGCTGCCTGTCAGCATGATGGTGTGTGAAGTCAGTGAGCCAAATGGAGTTTTTCTCCCACAAAACAACTCGGTTGATTCTTCTTCAATGTGCAATTCAGCAACATGCTGTGGTGCTTGATGGAATTAGCTCTTACAGCAACATTTGAGTCTAGAGCCTTTGTATTTAGGGAAAGCTGAAAAGGTCTTTGGCGCTGAAGTCGTTTCTGAATGTGGAGTTGGTGGCATGAGAAACCCGCCTGTGGAGCCTTATTTGTGTGGAATGCTCAGCAAGCTGCATTTAAGGACAATGCACTCAAAAGTCATTAAGCATACTGTGCGAAATCTGAGTTTGCTTGAGAGCTGCCTGTCAGCCTGATGGTGTGTGAAGTCAGTGAGCCAAAAGGAGTTGTTCTCCCACAAGAACCACTCGGCTGATCCTTCTTCAATATGCCCTTCACCAACATGCAGTGTTTCCTTGATTGAATTAGCTCTCACACCAATATTTGCGTTAGAGCCTTTCCATTAAGGGCTATCTGAAAACGGCTGTGGCGCTGAAGTTGCCTGTGAATGTGGAGTTGGTGGCATGTGAAACCCGCATGTGGAGCATTCGTTTGTGTGGGATGCTCTACCAGGTTCATTCCTAGATAATGCACTCAAAGGGCACTAAGCATAGAGTGTGAAAACTGAGTTTCCTTGAGAGCTGCATGGAAGTCTGATGGTGTGTGTAATTAGTGAGCCAAATGGAGTTGTTCTCCCACAAGAACCACTCGGCTGATCCTTCTTCAATATGCCCTTCACCAACATGCACTGTTTCCTTGATTGAAATAGCTCTCACAACAGTATTTGCGTCTAAAGCCTTTGCATTGAGGGCTATCTGAAAACGGCTGTGGCGCTGAAGTTGCCTATGAATGTGGAGTTGGTGGCATGTGAAACCTGCATGTTTAGCATTCGTTTGTGTGGGATGCTCTACCAGGTTCATTCCTAGATAATGCACTCAAAGGGCACTAAGCCTAGAGTGTGAAAACTGAGTTTCCTTGAGAGCTGCTTGGAAGCCTGATGGTGTGTGAAGTTAGTGAGCCAAATGGAGTTGTTCTCCCACAAGAACCACTCGGCTGATCCTTCTTCAATATGCCCTTCACCAACATGCAGTGTTTCCTTGATTGAATTAGCTCTCACACCAATATTTGCGTCTAGAGCCTTTGCATTGAGGGCTATCTGAAAACGGCTGTGGCGCTGAAGTTGCCTGTGAATGTGGAATTGGTGGCATGTGAAACCCGCCTGTGGAACCTTCGTTTGTGTGGGTTGCTCAGCAAGCTGAATTTCAGGACAATACACTCAACGTCATTAAGCATACTGTGAGAAATCTGTGTTTGCTTGAGAGCTGCCTGTCAGCCTGATGGTGTGTGAAGTCAGTGAGCCAAAAGGAATTGTTCTCCCACAAACAACTTCGTTGACTCTTCTTCAATATGCAATTCAGCAACATGCTGTCGTGCTTGATGGAATTAGCTGTTACAGCAACAATTGCGTCTAGAGCCTTTGTATTTAGGCCTAGCTCAACAGGGATTTGGCGCTGAAGTGCTTTCTAAATGTGAAGTTGTGGACATTAGAAACCCGCTTGTGGAGCCTTCATTTGAGTGGGATGCTCAGCAAGCTGCATTTCAGGACAATGCACTCAAATGTCATTAAGCATACTGTGCAAAACTGAGTTTGCGTGAGAGCTGCCTGTCAGCATGATGGTGTGTGAAGTCAGTGAGCCAAATGGAGTTTTTCTCCCACAAAACAACTCGGTTGATTCTTCTTCAATGTGCAATTCAGCAACATGCTGTGGTGCTTGATGGAATTAGCTCTTACAGCAACATTTGAGTCTAGAGCCTTTGTATTTAGGGAAAGCTGAAAAGGTCTTTGGCGCTGAAGTCGTTTCTGAATGTGGAGTTGGTGGCATGAGAAACCCGCCTGTGGAGCCTTATTTGTGTGGAATGCTCAGCAAGCTGCATTTAAGGACAATGCACTCAAAAGTCATTAAGCATACTGTGCGAAATCTGAGTTTGCTTGAGAGCTGCCTGTCAGCCTGATGGTGTGTGAAGTCAGTGAGCCAAAAGGAGTTGTTCTCCCACAAGAACCACTCGGCTGATCCTTCTTCAATATGCCCTTCACCAACATGCAGTGTTTCCTTGATTGAATTAGCTCTCACACCAATATTTGCGTTAGAGCCTTTCCATTAAGGGCTATCTGAAAACGGCTGTGGCGCTGAAGTTGCCTGTGAATGTGGAGTTGGTGGCATGTGAAACCCGCATGTGGAGCATTCGTTTGTGTGGGATGCTCTACCAGGTTCATTCCTAGATAATGCACTCAAAGGGCACTAAGCATAGAGTGTGAAAACTGAGTTTCCTTGAGAGCTGCATGGAAGGTCTGATGGTGTGTGTAATTAGTGAGCCAAATGGAGTTGTTCTCCCACAAGAACCACTCGGCTGATCCTTCTTCAATATGCCCTTCACCAACATGCACTGTTTCCTTGATTGAAATAGCTCTCACAACAGTATTTGCGTCTAGAGCCTTTGCATTGAGGGCTATCTGAAAACGGCGGTGGCGCTGAAGTTGCCTGTGAATGTGGAGTTGGTGGCATGTGAAACCCGCATGTGGAGCATTCGTTTGTGTGGGATGCTCTACCAGGTTCATTCCTAGATAATGCACTCAAGGGCACTAAGCATAGAGTGTGAAAACTGAGTTTCCTTGAGAGCTGCTTGGAAGCCTGATGGTGTGTGAAGTCAGTGAGCCAAATGGAGTTGTTCTCCCACAAGAACCACTCGGCTGATCCTTCTTCAATATGCCCTTCACCAACATGCAGTGTTTCCTTGATTGAATTAGCTCTCACACAAATATTTGCGTCTAGAGTTGTGGACATTAGAAACCCGCTTGTGGAGCCTTCATTTGTGTGGGATGCTCAGCAAGCTGCATTTCAGGACAATGCACTCAAATGTCATTAAGGATACTGTGCGAAATCTGAGTTTGCGTGAGAGCTGCCTGTCAGCCTGATGGTGTGTGAAGTCAGTGAGCCAAAAGGAGTTGTTCTCCCACAAGAAACACTTGCCTGATTCTTCTTCAACCACATTTCAGCAAAATGCAGAGTTTCTTCATGGAATTAGCTCTTACAGCAACATTTGTGTCTAGAGCCTTTGTATTTAGGGCTAGCTGAAAAGGGATTTGGCGCTGAAGCAGTTTCTGAATGTGGAGTTGGTTGCATGAGAAACCCGCCTGTGGAGCCTTATTTGTGTGGGATGCTCAGCATGGTGCATTTCAGGACAATGCACTCAAATGTCATTAAGCATACTCTTAGAAATCTCAGTTTGCTTGAGAGCTGCCTGTCAGCATGATGGTGTGTGAAGTCAGTGAGCCAAATGGAGATGTTCTCCCACAACATCCACTCGGCTGATTCTTCTTCAAAACACATTTCAGCAAAATGCAGAGTTTCTTAATGGAATTAGCTCTTACAGCAACATTTGTGTCTAGAACCTTTGTATTTAGGGCTAGCTAAAAATGGCTTTGGCGCTGAAGCAGTTTGTGCATGTGGAATTGGTGGCATGTGAAACCCGCCTGTGGAGCCTTCGTTTGTGTGGGACGCTCAGCAAGCTGCATTTCAGGACAATGCACTCAAACGGCATTAAGCATACTGTAAGAAATCTGAGTTTGCTTGACAACTGCCTGTCAGCCTGATGGTGTGTGAAGTCAGTGAGCCAAATGGATTTGTTCTCTCACAACATCCACTCGGCTGATTCTTCTTCAATATGCAATTCAGCAACATGCTGCCCTAGTTGATGGAATTAGCTGTTACAGCAACATTTGTGTCTAGAGCCTTTGTATTTAGGGCTAGCTGAAAAGGGATTTGGAGCTGAAGTACTTTCTGAATGTGGAGTTGGTGGCATGTGAAACCCGCATGTGGAGCCTTCGTTTGTGTGGGATCCTCACCAAGCTTCATTTCAGGACAATGCACTCAAAGGGCACTAAGCATAGAGTGTGAAAATTGAGTTTCCTTGAGAGCAGCATGGAAGCCTGATGGTGTGTGAAGTTAGTGAGCCAAATGGAGTTGTTCTCCCACAAGAAACACTTGCCTGATTCTTCTTCAATATGCAATTCAGCAACATGCTGTGGTGCTTGATGGAATTAGCTGTTACAGCAACATTTGTGTCTATAGCCTTTGTATTTAGGGCTAGCTGAAAAGGGATTTTTGCGCTGAAGTAGTTTCTGAATGTGGAGTTGGTGGCATGTGAAACCCGCCTGTGGAACCTTCGTTTGTGTGGGATGCTCAGCAAGCTGCATTTCAGGACAATGCACTCAACGGCATTAAGCATACTGTGTTAAATCTGAGTTTGCTTGAGAGCTGCCTCTCAGCCTGATGGTGTGTGAAGTCAGTGAGCCAAATGGAGTTGTTCTCCCATAAAACAACTCGGTTGATTCTTATCCAATATGCAATTCAGCAACATGCTGTGGTGCTTGATGGAATTAGCTCTTACAGCATAATTTGAGTCTAGAGCCTTTGTATTTAGGGCTAGCTGAAAATGGCTTTGGCGCTGAAGTGGTTTCTGAATGTGGAGTTGGTGGCATGGGAAACCCGCCTGTGGAGCCTTCGTTTGTGTGGGATGCTCAGCAAGCTGCATTTCAGGACAATGCACTCAAATGTCATTAAGCATACTCTTAGAAATCTGAGTTTGCGTGAGAGCTGCCTGTCAGCCTGATGGTGTGTGAAGTCAGTGAGCCAAATGGAGTTGTTCTCCCACAAGAACCACTCGCCTCATTCTTCTTCAATATGCAATTCAGCAACATGCTGTGGTGCTTGATGGAATTAGCTGTTACAGCAACATTTGCGTCTAGAGCCTTTGTATTTAGGGCTAGCTGAAAATTGCTTTGGCGCTGAAGTGCTTTCTAAATGTGGAGTTGTGGACATTAAAATCCTGCTTGTTGAGGCTTCATTTGTGTGGGATGCTCAGCAAGCTGCATTTCAGGACAATGCACTCAAACGGCATTAAGCATACTGTGAGAAATCTGAGTTTGCTTGAGAACTGCCAGTCAGCATGATGGTGTGTGAAGTCAGTGAGCCAAATGGAGTTGTTCTCCCAAAAGAACCCCGAGCTGATTCTTCTTCAATATGCAATTCAGCAACATGCTGCCCTGCTTGATGGAATTAGCCTTTACAGCAACATTTGAGTCTAGAGCCTTTGTATTTAGGGCTAGCTGAAAAGGGCTTTGGGGCTGAAGTGGTTTCTGTATGTGGAGTTGGTTGCATGAGAAACACGCCTGTGGAGCCTTATTTGTGTGGGATGCTCAGCAAGCTGCATTTCAGGACAATGCACTCAAATGTCATTAAGTATACTCTTAGAAATCTCAGTTTGCTTGAGAGCTGCCTGTCAGCCTGATGCTGTGTGAAGTCAGTGAGCCAAATGGAGATGTTCTCCCACAAGAAACACTTGCCTGATTCTTCTTCAAAACGCATTTCAGCAAAATGCAGAGTTTCTTCATGGAATTAGCTCTTACAGCAACATTTGTGTCTAGAGCCTTTGTATTTAGGGCTAGCTGAAAATGTCTTTGGCGCTGAAGTAGTTTCTGAATGTGGAGTTGGTGGCATGTGAAAGCCGCCTGTGGAGCCTTCGTTTGTGTGGGATGCTCAGCAAGCTGCATTTCAGGACAATGCACTCAAATGTCATTAAGCATACTCTGTGAAATCTGAGTTTGCTTGAGAGCTGCCTGTCAGCCTGATGGTGTGTGAAGTCAGTGAGCCAAATGGAGTTGTTCTCCCACAACATCCACTCGGCTGATTCTTCTTCAATATGCAATTCAGCAACATGCTGTGCTGCAGCTTGATGGAATTAGCTCTTACAACAATATTTGCCTCTAGAGCCTTTGTATTTAGGGCTAGCTGGAAATTGCTTTGGCGCTGAAGTGCTTTCTAAATGTGCAGTTGTGGACATTAGAAACCCGCTTGTGGAGCCTTCATTTGTGTGGAATGCTCAGCAAGCTGCATTTCAGGACAATGCACTCAAACGGCATTAACCATACTGGGCGAAATCTGAGATTGCGTGAGAGCTGCCTGTCATCCTGATGGTGTGTGAAGTCAGTGAGCCAAATGGAGATGTTCTCCCACAAGAAACACTTGCCTGATTCTTCTTCAATATGCAATTCAGCAACATGCTGTGGTGCTTGATGGAATTAGCTCTTACAGCAACATTTGAGTCTAGAGCCTTTGTATTTAGGGCTAGCTGAAAAGGGATTTGGCGCTGAAGTGGTTTCTGAATGTGGAGTTGGTGGCATGTGAAACCCGTATGTGGAGCATTCGTTTGTGTGGGATGCTCTACCAGGTTCATTCCTAGATAATGCACTCAAGGGCACTAAGCATAGAGTGTGAAAACTGAGTTTCCTTGAGAGCTGCTTGGAAGCCTGATGGTGTGTGTAATTAGTGAGCCAAATGGAGTTTTTCTCCCACAAGAACCACTCGGCTGATCCTTCTTCAATATGCCCTTCACCAACATGCACTGTTTCCTTGATTGAAATAGTTCTCACAGCAGTATTTGCGTCTAAAGCCTTTGCATTGAGGGCTATCTGAAAACGGCTGTGGCGCTGAAGTTGCCTATGAATGTGGAGTTGGTGGCATGTGAAACCTGCATGTTTAGCATTCGTTTGTGTGGGATGCTCTACCAGGTTCATTCCTAGATAATGCACTCAAAGGGCACTAAGCATAGAGTGTGAAAACTGAGTTTCCTTGAGAGCTGCTTGGAAGCCTGATGGTGTGTGAAGTTAGTGAGCCAAATGGAGTTGTTCTCCCACAAGAACCACTCGGCTGATCCTTCTTCAATATGCCCTTCACCAACATGCAGTGTTTCCTTGATTGAATTAGCTCTCACACCAATATTTGCGTCTAGAGCCTTTGCATTGAGGGCTATCTGAAAACGGCTGTGGCGCTGAAGTTGCCTGTGAATGTGGAATTGGTGGCATGTGAAACCCGCCTGTGGAACCTTCGTTTGTGTGGGTTGCTCAGCAAGCTGAATTTCAGGACAATACACTCAACGTCATTAAGCATACTGTGAGAAATCTGTGTTTGCTTGAGAGCTGCCTGTCAGCCTGATGGTGTGTGAAGTCAGTGAGCCAAAAGGAATTGTTCTCCCACAAACAACTTCGTTGACTCTTCTTCAATATGCAATTCAGCAACATGCTGTCGTGCTTGATGGAATTAGCTGTTACAGCAACAATTGCGTCTAGAGCCTTTGTATTTAGGCCTAGCTCAACAGGGATTTGGCGCTGAAGTGCTTTCTAAATGTGAAGTTGTGGACATTAGAAACCCGCTTGTGGAGCCTTCATTTGAGTGGGATGCTCAGCAAGCTGCATTTCAGGACAATGCACTCAAATGTCATTAAGCATACTGTGCAAAACTGAGTTTGCGTGAGAGCTGCCTGTCAGCATGATGGTGTGTGAAGTCAGTGAGCCAAATGGAGTTTTTCTCCCACAAAACAACTCGGTTGATTCTTCTTCAATGTGCAATTCAGCAACATGCTGTGGTGCTTGATGGAATTAGCTCTTACAGCAACATTTGAGTCTAGAGCCTTTGTATTTAGGGAAAGCTGAAAAGGGATTTGGCGCTGAAGTGGTTTCTGAATGTGGAGTTGGTGGCATGAGAAACCCGCCTGTGGAGCCTTATTTGTGTGGAATGCTCAGCAAGCTGCATTTAAGGACAATGCACTCAAAAGTCATTAAGCATACTGTGCGAAATCTGAGTTTGCTTGAGAGCTGCCTGTCAGCCTGATGGTGTGTGAAGTCAGTGAGCCAAAAGGAGTTGTTCTCCCACAAGAACCACTCGGCTGATCCTTCTTCAATATGCCCTTCACCAACATGCAGTGTTTCCTTGATTGAATTAGCTCTCACACCAATATTTGCGTTAGAGCCTTTCCATTAAGGGCTATCTGAAAACGGCTGTGGCGCTGAAGTTGCCTGTGAATGTGGAGTTGGTGGCATGTGAAACCCGCATGTGGAGCATTCGTTTGTGTGGGATGCTCTACCAGGTTCATTCCTAGATAATGCACTCAAAGGGCACTAAGCATAGAGTGTGAAAACTGAGTTTCCTTGAGAGCTGCATGGAAGTCTGATGGTGTGTGTAATTAGTGAGCCAAATGGAGTTGTTCTCCCACAAGAACCACTCGGCTGATCCTTCTTCAATATGCCCTTCACCAACATGCACTGTTTCCTTGATTGAAATAGCTCTCACAACAGTATTTGCGTCTAGAGCCTTTGCATTGAGGGCTATCTGAAAACGGCGGTGGCGCTGAAGTTGCCTGTGAATGTGGAGTTGGTGGCATGTGAAACCCGCATGTGGAGCATTCGTTTGTGTGGGATGCTCTACCAGGTTCATTCCTAGATAATGCACTCAAGGGCACTAAGCATAGAGTGTGAAAACTGAGTTTCCTTGAGAGCTGCTTGGAAGCCTGATGGTGTGTGAAGTCAGTGAGCCAAATGGAGTTGTTCTCCCACAAGAACCACTCGGCTGATCCTTCTTCAATATGCCCTTCACCAACATGCAGTGTTTCCTTGATTGAATTAGCTCTCACACAAATATTTGCGTCTAGAGTTGTGGACATTAGAAACCCGCTTGTGGAGCCTTCATTTGTGTGGGATGCTCAGCAAGCTGCATTTCAGGACAATGCACTCAAATGTCATTAAGGATACTGTGCGAAATCTGAGTTTGCGTGAGAGCTGCCTGTCAGCCTGATGGTGTGTGAAGTCAGTGAGCCAAAAGGAGTTGTTCTCCCACAAGAAACACTTGCCTGATTCTTCTTCAACCACATTTCAGCAAAATGCAGAGTTTCTTCATGGAATTAGCTCTTACAGCAACATTTGTGTCTAGAGCCTTTGTATTTAGGGCTAGCTGAAAAGGGATTTGGCGCTGAAGCAGTTTCTGAATGTGGAGTTGGTTGCATGAGAAACCCGCCTGTGGAGCCTTATTTGTGTGGGATGCTCAGCATGGTGCATTTCAGGACAATGCACTCAAATGTCATTAAGCATACTCTTAGAAATCTCAGTTTGCTTGAGAGCTGCCTGTCAGCATGATGGTGTGTGAAGTCAGTGAGCCAAATGGAGATGTTCTCCCACAACATCCACTCGGCTGATTCTTCTTCAAAACACATTTCAGCAAAATGCAGAGTTTCTTAATGGAATTAGCTCTTACAGCAACATTTGTGTCTAGAGCCTTTGTATTTAGGGCTAGCTAAAAATGGCTTTGGCGCTGAAGCAGTTTGTGCATGTGGAATTGGTGGCATGTGAAACCCGCCTGTGGAGCCTTCGTTTGTGTGGGACGCTCAGCAAGCTGCATTTCAGGACAATGCACTCAAACGGCATTAAGCATACTGTAAGAAATCTGAGTTTGCTTGACAACTGCCTGTCAGCCTGATGGTGTGTGAAGTCAGTGAGCCAAATGGATTTGTTCTCTCACAACATCCACTCGGCTGATTCTTCTTCAATATGCAATTAGCAACATGCTGCCCTAGTTGATGGAATTAGCTGTTACACCAACATTTGTGTCTAGAGCCTTTGTATTTAGGGCTAGCTGAAAAGGGATTTGGCGCTCAAGTACTTTCTGAATGTGGAGTTGGTGGCATGTGAAACCCGCATGTGGAGCCTTCGTTTGTGTGGGATCCTCACCAAGCTTCATTTCAGTCCTAGGCACTCAAAGGGCACTAAGCATAGAGTGTGAAAATTGAGTTTCCTTGAGAGCAGCATGGAAGCCTGATGGTGTGTGAAGTTAGTGAGCCAAATGGAGTTGTTCTCCCACAAGAAACACTTGCCTGATTCTTCTTCAATATGCAATTCAGCAACATGCTGTGGTGCTTGATGGAATTAGCTGTTACAGCAACATTTGTGTCTATAGCCTTTGTATTTAGGGCTAGCTGAAAAGGGATTTTTGCGCTGAAGTAGTTTCTGAATGTGGAGTTGGTGGCATGTGAAACCCGCCTGTGGAACCTTCGTTTGTGTGGGATGCTCAGCAAGCTGCATTTCAGGACAATGCACTCAACGGCATTAAGCATACTGTGTTAAATCTGAGTTTGCTTGAGAGCTGCCTCTCAGCCTGATGGTGTGTGAAGTTAGTGAGCCAAATGGAGTTGTTCTCCCATAAAACAACTCGGTTGATTCTTATCCAATATGCAATTCAGCAACATGCTGTGGTGCTTGATGGAATTAGCTCTTACAGCATAATTTGAGTCTAGAGCCTTTGTATTTAGGGCTAGCTGAAAATGGCTTTGGCGCTGAAGTGGTTTCTGAATGTGGAGTTGGTGGCATGGGAAACCCGCCTGTGGAGCCTTCATTTGTGTGGGATGCTCAGCAAGCTGCATTTCAGGACAATGCACTCAAATGTCATTAAGGATACTGTGCGAAATCTGAGTTTGCGTGAGAGCTGCCTGTCAGCCTGATGGTGTGTGAAGTCAGTGAGCCAAAAGGAGTTGTTCTCCCACAAGAAACACTTGCCTGATTCTTCTTCAACCACATTTCAGCAAAATGCAGAGTTTCTTCATGGAATTAGCTCTTACAGCAACATTTGTGTCTAGAGCCTTTGTATTTAGGGCTAGCTGAAAAGGGATTTGGCGCTGAAGCAGTTTCTGAATGTGGAGTTGGTTGCATGAGAAACCCGCCTGTGGAGCCTTATTTGTGTGGGATGCTCAGCATGGTGCATTTCAGGACAATGCACTCAAATGTCATTAAGCATACTCTTAGAAATCTCAGTTTGCTTGAGAGCTGCCTGTCAGCATGATGGTGTGTGAAGTCAGTGAGCCAAATGGAGATGTTCTCCCACAACATCCACTCGGCTGATTCTTCTTCAAAACACATTTCAGCAAAATGCAGAGTTTCTTAATGGAATTAGCTCTTACAGCAACATTTGTGTCTAGAGCCTTTGTATTTAGGGCTAGCTAAAAATGGCTTTGGCGCTGAAGCAGTTTGTGCATGTGGAATTGGTGGCATGTGAAACCCGCCTGTGGAGCCTTCGTTTGTGTGGGACGCTCAGCAAGCTGCATTTCAGGACAATGCACTCAAACGGCATTAAGCATACTGTAAGAAATCTGAGTTTGCTTGACAACTGCCTGTCAGCCTGATGGTGTGTGAAGTCAGTGAGCCAAATGGATTTGTTCTCTCACAACATCCACTCGGCTGATTCTTCTTCAATATGCAATTAGCAACATGCTGCCCTAGTTGATGGAATTAGCTGTTACACCAACATTTGTGTCTAGAGCCTTTGTATTTAGGGCTAGCTGAAAAGGGATTTGGCGCTCAAGTACTTTCTGAATGTGGAGTTGGTGGCATGTGAAACCCGCATGTGGAGCCTTCGTTTGTGTGGGATCCTCACCAAGCTTCATTTCAGGACAATGCACTCAAAGGGCACTAAGCATAGAGTGTGAAAATTGAGTTTCCTTGAGAGCAGCATGGAAGCCTGATGGTGTGTGAAGTTAGTGAGCCAAATGGAGTTGTTCTCCCACAAGAAACACTTGCCTGATTCTTCTTCCATATGCAATTCAGCAACATGCTGTGGTGCTTGATGGAATTAGCTGTTACAGCAACATTTGTGTCTATAGCCTTTGTATTTAGGGCTAGCTGAAAAGGGATTTTTGCGCTGAAGTAGTTTCTGAATGTGGAGTTGGTGGCATGTGAAACCCGCCTGTGGAACCTTCGTTTGTGTGGGATGCTCAGCAAGCTGCATTTCAGGACAATGCACTCAACGGCATTAAGCATACTGTGTTAAATCTGAGTTTGCTTGAGAGCTGCCTCTCAGCCTGATGGTGTGTGAAGTTAGTGAGCCAAATGGAGTTGTTCTCCCATAAAACAACTCGGTTGATTCTTATCCAATATGCAATTCAGCAACATGCTGTGGTGCTTGATGGAATTAGCTCTTACAGCATAATTTGAGTCTAGAGCCTTTGTATTTAGGGCTAGCTGAAAATGGCTTTGGCGCTGAAGTGGTTTCTGAATGTGGAGTTGGTGGCATGGGAAACCCGCCTGTGGAGCCTTCGTTTGTGTGGGATGCTCAGCATGGTGCATTTCAGGACAATGCACTCAAATGTCATTAAGCATACTCTTAGAAATCTGAGTTTGCGTGAGAGCTGCCTGTCAGCCTGATGGTGTGTGAAGTCAGTGAGCCAAATGGAGTTGTTCTCCCACAAGAACCACTCGCCTCATTCTTCTTCAATATGCAATTCAGCAACATGCTGTGGTGCTTGATGGAATTAGCTGTTACAGCAACATTTGCGTCTAGAGCCTTTGTATTTAGGGCTAGCTGAAAATTGCTTTGGCGCTGAAGTGCTTTCTAAATGTGGAGTTGTGGACATTAAAATCCTGCTTGTTGAGGCTTCATTTGTGTGGGATGCTCAGCAAGCTGCATTTCAGGACAATGCACTCAAACGGCATTAAGCATACTGTGAGAAATCTGAGTTTGCTTGAGAACTGCCAGTCAGCATGATGGTGTGTGAAGTCAGTGAGCCAAATGGAGTTGTTCTCCCAAAAGAACCCCGAGCTGATTCTTCTTCAATATGCAATTCAGCAACATGCTGCCCTGCTTGATGGAATTAGCCTTTACAGCAACATTTGAGTCTAGAGCCTTTGTATTTAGGGCTAGCTGAAAAGGGCTTTGGGGCTGAAGTGGTTTCTGTATGTGGAGTTGGTTGCATGAGAAACACGCCTGTGGAGCCTTATTTGTGTGGGATGCTCAGCAAGCTGCATTTAAGGACAATGCACTCAAATGTCATTAAGCATACTCTTAGAAATCTCAGTTTGCTTGAGAGCTGCCTGTCAGCCTGATGCTGTGTGAAGTCAGTGAGCCAAATGGAGATGTTCTCCCCCAAGAAACACTTGCCTGATTCTTCTTCAAAACGCATTTCAGCAAAATGCAGAGTTTCTTCATGGAATTAGCTCTTACAGCAACATTTGTGTCTAGAGCCTTTGTATTTAGGGCTAGCTGAAAATGTCTTTGGCGCTGAAGTAGTTTCTGAATGTGGAGTTGGTGGCATGTGAAAGCCGCCTGTGGAGCCTTCGTTTGTGTGGGATGCTCAGCAAGCTGCATTTCAGGACAATGCACTCAAATGTCATTAAGCATACTCTGTGAAATCTGAGTTTGCTTGAGAGCTGCCTGTCAGCCTGATGGTGTGTGAAGTCAGTGAGCCAAATGGAGTTGTTCTCCCACAACATCCACTCGGCTGATTCTTCTTCAATATGCAATTCAGCAACATGCTGTGCTGCTGCTTGATGGAATTAGCTCTTACAACAATATTTGCCTCTAGAGCCTTTGTATTTAGGGCTAGCTGGAAATTGCTTTGGCGCTGAAGTGCTTTCTAAATGTGCAGTTGTGGACATTAGAAACCCGCTTGTGGAGCCTTCATTTGTGTGGAATGCTCAGCAAGCTGCATTTCAGGACAATGCACTCAAACGGCATTAAGCATACTGGGCGAAATCTGAGATTGCGTGAGAGCTGCCTGTCATCCTGATGGTGTGTGAAGTCAGTGAGCCAAATGGAGATGTTCTCCCACAAGAAACACTTGCCTGATTCTTCTTCAATATGCAATTCAGCAACATGCTGTGGTGCTTGATGGAATTAGCTCTTACAGCAACATTTGAGTCTAGAGCCTTTGTATTTAGGGCTAGCTGAAAAGGGATTTGGCGCTGAAGTGGTTTCTGAATGTGGAGTTGGTTGCATGAGAAACCCGCCTGTGGAGCCTTATTTGTGTGGGATACTCAGCAAGCTGCATTTCAGGACAATGCACTCAAACGGCATTAAGCATACTGTGCGAAATATCAGTTTGCTTGAGAGCTGCCTGTCAGCCTGATGGTGTGTGAAGTCAGTGAGCCAAATGGAGTTGTTCTCCCACAAGAACAACTCACCTGATTCTTCTTCAATATGCAATTCAGCAACATGCTGTGGTGCTTGATGGAATTAGCTGTTACAGCAACATTTGCGTCTAGAGCCTTTGTATTTAGGGCTAGCTGAAACTTGCTTTGGCCCTGAAGTGCTTTCTAAATGTGGAGTTGTGGACATGTGAAAGCCGCCTGTGGAGCCTTCATTTGTGTGGGATGCTCAGCAAGCTGCATTTCAGGACAATGCACTCAAATCTCATTAAGCATACTGTGCAAAATCTGAGTTTGCTTGAGAGCTGCCTGTCAGCCTGATGGTGTGTGAAGTCAGTGAGCCAAAAGGAGTTGTTCTCCCACAAGAACCACTCGGCTGATTCTTCTTTAATATGCAATTCAGCACCATGCAGTGATGCTTGACGGAATTAGCTGTTACAGCAACATTTGCGTCTAGAGCCTTTGTATTTAGGGCTAGCTAAAAATGGCTTTGGCGCTGAAGCGGTTTGTGCATGTGGAATTGATGGCATGTGAAACCCGCCTGTGGATACTTCGTTTGTGTGGGACGCTCAGCAAGCTGCATTTCACGACAATGCACTCAATGGCATTAAGCATACTGTGAGAAATCTGAGTTTGCTTGAGAACTGCCTGTCAGCATGATGGTGTGTGAAGTCAGTGAGCCAAATGGAGTTGTTCTCCCACAAGAAACACTTGCCTGATTCTTCTTCAATATGCAATTCAGCAACATGCTGCCCTGCTTGATGGAATTAGCTCTTACAGCAACATTTGAGTCTAGAGCCTTTGTATTTAGGGCTAGCTGAAAAGGGCTTTGGCGCTGAAGTGGTTTCTGTATGTGGAGTTGGTTGCATGAGAAACCCGCCTGTGGAGCCTTAATTGTGTGGGATGCTCAGCAAGCTGCATTTCAGGACAATGCACTCAAATCTCATTAAGCTTACCCTTAGAAATGTCAGTTTGCTTGAGAGCTGCCTGTCAGCCTGATGCTGTGTGAAGTCAGTGAGCCAAATGGAGATGTTCTCCCTCAAGAAACACTTGCATGATTCTTCTTCAAAACGCATTTCAGCAAAATGCAGTTTCTTCATGGAATTAGCTCTTACAGCAACATTTGAGTCTAGAGCCTTTGTATTTAGGGCTAGCTAAAAAGGGATTTGGCGCTGAAGTGCTTTCTAAATGTGGAGTTGTGAACATTAAAATCCTGCTTGTTGAGGCTTCATTTGTGTGGGATGCTCAGCAAGCTGCATTTCAGGACAATGCACTCAAACGGCATTAAGCATACTGTGAGAAATCTGAGTTTGCTTGAGATCTGCCTGTCAGCATGATGGTGTGTGAAGTCAGTGAGCCAAATGGAGTTGTTCTCCCACAACATCAACTCGGCTGATTCTTCTTCAATATGCAATTCAGCAACATGCTGTGCTTCCTTGATTGAATTAGCTCTTACACCAATATTTGTGTCTAGAGCCTTTGTATTTAGGGCTAGCTGAAAAGGGATTTGGCGCTGAAGTAGTTTCTGAATGTGGAGTTGGTTGCATGTGAAACCCGCATGTGGAGCATTCGTTTGTGTGGGATGCTCACCAAGCTTCATTTCAGTCCTATGCACTCAAAGGGCACTAAGCATAGAGTGTGCAAACTGAGTTTCCTTGAGAGCTGCTTGGAAGCCTGATGGTGTGTGTAGTTAGTGAGCCAAATGGAGTTGTTCTCCCACAAGAACCACTTGCCTGATCCTTCTTCAATATGCCCTTAACCAACATGCAGTGTTTCCTTGATTGAAATAGCTCTCACACGAATATTTGTGTCTAAAGCCTTTGCATTGAGGGCTATCTGAAAATGGCTGTGACGCTGAAGTTGCCTGTGAATGTGGAGTTGGTGGCATGTGAAACCCGCATGTGGAGCATTCGTTTGTGTGGGATGCTCTACCAGGTTCATTCCTAGATAATGCACTCAAAGGGCACTAAGCATAGAGTGTGAAAACTGAGTTTACTTGAGAGCTGCTTGGAAGCCTGATGGTGTGTGAAGTTAGTGAGCCAAATGGAGTTGTTCTCCCACAAGAACGACTCGGCTGATCCTTCTTCAATATGCCCTTCACCAACATGCAGTGTTTCCTTGATTGAATTAGCTCTCACACAAATACTTGCGTCTAGAGCCTTTGCATTGAGGGCTATCTGAAAACGGCTGTGGCGCTGAAGTTGCCTGAGAATGTGGAGTTGGTGGCATGTGAAACCCGCATGTGGAGCATTCGTTTGTGTGGGATGCTCTACCAGGTTCATTCCTAGATAATGCACTCAAAGGGCACTAAGCATAGAGTGTGAAAACTGAGTTTCCTTGAGAGCTGCTTGGAAGCCTGATGGTGTGTGAAGTTAGTGAGCCAAATGGAGTTGTTCTCCCACAAGAACCACTCGCCTGATTCTTCTTCAATATGCAATTCAGCAACATGCTGTGGTGCTTGATGCAATTAGCTGTTACAGCAACATTTGCGTCTGGAGCCTTTGTATTTAGGGCTAGCTGAAAATTGCTTTGGCGCTGAAGTGCTTTCTGAATGTGGAGTTGTGGACATTAGAAACCTGCTTTTGGAGCCTTCATTTGTGTGGGATGCTCAGCAAGCTGCATTTCAGTCCTAGGCACTCAAAGGGCACTAAGCATAGAGTGTGAAAATTGAGTTTCCTTGAGAGCAGCATGGAAGCCTGATGGTGTGTGAAGTTAGTGAGCCAAATGGAGTTGTTCTCCCACAAGAACCACTCGGCTGATCCTTCTTCAATATGCCCTTCACCAACATGCAGTGTTTCCTTGATTGAATTAGCTCTCACACCAATATTTGCGTCTAGAGCCTTTGCATTGAGGGCTATCTGAAAACGGCTGTGGCACTGAAGTTGCCTGTGAATGTGGAGTTGGTGGCATGTGAAACCCGCATGTGGAGCATTCGTTTGTGTGGGATGCTCTACCAGGTTCATTCCTAGATAATGCACTCAAAGGGCACTAAGCATAGAGTGTGAAAACTGAGTTTCCTTGAGAGCTGCTTGGAAGCCTGATGGTGTGTGAAGTTAGTGAGCCAAATGGAGCTGTTCTCCCACAAGAACCACTCGGCTGATCCTTCTTCAATATGCCCTTCACCAACATGCAGTGTTTCCTTGATTGAATTAGCTCTCACACCAATCTTTGCGTCTAGAGCCTTTGCATTGAGGGCTATCTGAAAACGACTGTGGTGCTGAAGTTGCCTGTGAATGGGGAGTTGTTGGCATGTGAAACCCGCATGTGGAGCATTCGTTTGTGTGGGATGCTCTACCAGGTTCATTCCTAGATAATGCACTCAAAGGGCACTAAGCATACAGTGTGAAAACTGAGTTTCCTTGAGAGCTGCTTGGAAGCCTGATGGTGTGTGAAGTTAGTGAGCCAAATGGAGTTGTTCTCCCACAAGAACCACTCGGCTGATCCTTCTTCAATATGCCCTTCACCAACATGCAGTGTTTCCTTTATTCTGTAGCTCTCACAAAAGTATTTGTGTCTAGAGCCTTTGCATTGAGGGCTATCTGAAAACGGCTGTGGCGCTGACGTTGCCTGTGAATGTGGAGTTGGTGGCATGTGAAACCCGCATGTGGAGCATTCGTTTGTGTGGGATGCTCACCAAGCTTCATTTCATTCCTAGGCACTCAAAGGACACTAAGCATAGAGTGTGAAAACTGAGTTTCCTTGAGAGCTGCTTGGAAGCCTGATGGTGTGTGAAGTTAGTGAGCCAGATGGAGTTGTTCTCCCACAAGAACCACTCGGCTGATCCTTCTTCAATATGCCCTTCACCAACATGCAGTGTTTCCTTGATTGAATTAGCTCTCACACCAATATTTGCGTCTAGAGCCTTTGCATTGAGGGCTATCTGAAAACGGCTGTGGTGCTGAAGTTGCCTGTGAATGTGGAGTTGGTGGCATGTGAAACCCGCATGTGGAGCATTCGTTTGTGTGGGATGCTCACCAAGCTTCATTTCATTCCTAGATAATGCACTCAAAGGACACTAAGCATAGAGTGTGAAAACTGAGTTTCCTTGAGAGCTGCTTGGAAGCCTGATGGTGTGTGAAGTTAGTGAGCCAAATGGAGTTGTTCTCCCACAAGAACCACTCGGCTGATCCTTCTTCAATATGCCCTTCACCAACATGCAGTGTTTCCTTGATTGAATTAGCTCTCACACCAATCTTTGCGTCTAGAGCCTTTGCATTGAGGGCTATCTGAAAAGGGCTGTGGCGCTGAAGTTGCCTGAGAATGTGGAATTGGTGGCATGTGAAACCCGCATGTGGAGCATTCGTTTGTGTGGGATGCTCTACCAGGTTCATTCCTAGATAATGCACTCAAAGGGCACTAAGCATAGAGTGTGAAAACTGAGTTTCCTTGAGAGCTGCTTGGAAGCCTGATGGTGTGTGAAGTTAGTGAGCCAAATGGAGTTGTTCTTCCACAAGAACCACTCGGCTGATCCTTCTTCAATATGCCCTTCACCAACATGCAGTGTTTCCTTGATTGAATTAGCTCTCACATCAATATTGGCGTCTAGAGCCTTTGCATTGAGGACTATCTGAAAAGGGCTGTGGCGCTGAAGTTGCCTGTGAATGTGGAGTTGGTGGCATGTGAAACCCGCATGTGGAGCATTCGTTTGTGTGGGATGCTCACCAAGCTTCATTTCAGTCCTAGATAATGCACTCAAAGGGCACTAAGCCTAGAGTGTGAAAACTGAGTTTCCTTGAGAGCTGCTTGGAAGCCTGATGGTGTGTGAAGTTAGTGAGCCAAATGGAGTTGTTCTCCCACAAGAACCACTCGGCTGATCCTTCTTCAATATGCCCTTCACCAACATGCAGTGTTTCCTTTATTGAGTAGTTCTCACACAAGTATTTGTGTCTCTAGAGCCTTTGCATTGAGGGCTATCTGAAAACGGCTGTGGCGCTGACGTTGCCTGTGAATGTGGAGTTGGTGGCATGTGAAACCCGCATGTGGAGCATTCGTTTGTGTGGGATGCTCACCAAGCTTCATTTCATTCCTAGGCACTCAAAGGACACTAAGCATAGAGTGTGAAAACTGAGTTTCCTTGAGAGCTGCTTGGAAGCCTGATGGTGTGTGAAGTTAGTGAGCCAGATGGAGTTGTTCTCCCACAAGAACCACTCGGCTGATCCTTCTTCAATATGCCCTTCACCAACATGCAGTGTTTCCTTGATTGAATTAGCTCTCACACCAATATTTGCGTCTAGAGCCTTTGCATTGAGGGCTATCTGAAAACGGCTGTGGCGCTGAAGTTGCCTGTGAATGTGGAGTTGGTGGCATGTGAAACCCGCATGTGGAGCATTCGTTTGTGTGGGATGCTCACCAAGCTTCATTTCAGTCCTAGATAATGCACTCAAAGGGCACTAAGCATAGAGTGTGAAAACTGAGTTTCCTTGAGAGCTGCTTGGAAGCCTGATGGTGTGTGAAGTTAGTGAGCCAAATGGAGTTGTTCTCCCACAAGAACCACTCGGCTGATCCTTCTTCAATATTCACTTCACCAACTTGCAGTGTTTCCTTGATTGAATTAGCTCTCACACCAATATTTGCGTCTAAAGCCTTTGCATTGAGGGCTATCTGAAAAGGGCTGTGGCGCTGAAGTTGCCTGAGAATGTGGAATTGGTGGCATGTGAAACCCGCATGTGGAGCATTCGTTTGTGTGGGATGCTCTACCAGGTTCATTCCTAGATAATGCACTCAAAGGGCACTAAGCATAGAGTGTGAAAACTGAGTTTCCTTGAGAGCTGCTTGGAAGCCTGATGGTGTGTGAAGTTAGTGAGCCAAATGGAGTTGTTCTCCCACAAGAACCACTCGGCTGATCCTTCTTCAATATGCCCTTCACCAACATGCAGTGTTTCCTTGATTGAATTAGCTCTCACACAAATATTTGCGTCTAGAGTTGTGGACATTAGAAACCCGCTTGTGGAGCCTTCATTTGTGTGGGATGCTCAGCAAGCTGCATTTCAGGACAATGCACTCAAATGTCATTAAGGATACTGTGCGAAATCTGAGTTTGCGTGAGAGCTGCCTGTCAGCCTGATGGTGTGTGAAGTCAGTGAGCCAAAAGGAGTTGTTCTCCCACAAGAAACACTTGCCTGATTCTTCTTCAACCACATTTCAGCAAAATGCAGAGTTTCTTCATGGAATTAGCTCTTACAGCAACATTTGTGTCTAGAGCCTTTGTATTTAGGGCTAGCTGAAAAGGGATTTGGCGCTGAAGCAGTTTCTGAATGTGGAGTTGTGGACATTAGAAACCCGCTTGTGGAGCCTTCATTTGAGTGGGATGCTCAGCAAGCTGCATTTCAGGACAATGCACTCAAATGTCATTAAGCATACTGTGCAAAACTGAGTTTGCGTGAGAGCTGCCTGTCAGCATGATGGTGTGTGAAGTCAGTGAGCCAAATGGAGTTTTTCTCCCACAAAACAACTCGGTTGATTCTTCTTCAATGTGCAATTCAGCAACATGCTGTGGTGCTTGATGGAATTAGCTCTTACAGCAACATCTGAGTCTAGAGCCTTTGTATTTAGGGAAAGCTGAAAAGGTCTTTGGCGCTGAAGTGGTTTCTGAATGTGGAGTTGGTGGCATGAGAAACCCGCCTGTGGAGCCTTATTTGTGTGGAATGCTCAGCAAGCTGCATTTAAGGACAATGCACTCAAAAGTCATTAAGCATACTGTGCGAAATCTGAGTTTGCTTGAGAGCTGCCTGTCAGCCTGATGGTGTGTGAAGTCAGTGAGCCAAAAGGAGTTGTTCTCCCACAAGAACCACTCGGCTGATCCTTCTTCAATATGCCCTTCACCAACATGCAGTGTTTCCTTGATTGAATTAGCTCTCACACCAATATTTGCGTTAGAGCCTTTCCATTAAGGGCTATCTGAAAACGGCTGTGGCGCTGAAGTTGCCTGTGAATGTGGAGTTGGTGGCATGTGAAACCCGCATGTGGAGCATTCGTTTGTGTGGGATGCTCTACCAGGTTCATTCCTAGATAATGCACTCAAAGGGCACTAAGCATAGAGTGTGAAAACTGAGTTTCCTTGAGAGCTGCATGGAAGTCTGATGGTGTGTGTAATTAGTGAGCCAAATGGAGTTGTTCTCCCACAAGAACCACTCGGCTGATCCTTCTTCAATATGCCCTTCACCAACATGCACTGTTTCCTTGATTGAAATAGCTCTCACAACAGTATTTGCGTCTAGAGCCTTTGCATTGAGGGCTATCTGAAAACGGCTGTGGCGCTGAAGTTGCCTGTGAATGTGGAGTTGGTGGCATGTGAAACCCGCATGTGGAGCATTCGTTTGTGTGGGATGCTCTACCAGGTTCATTCCTAGATAATGCACTCAGGGCACTAAGCATAGAGTGTGAAAACTGAGTTTCCTTGAGAGCTGCTTGGAAGCCTGATGGTGTGTGAAGTTAGTGAGCCAAATGGAGTTGTTCTCCCACAAGAACCACTCGGCTGATCCTTCTTCAATATGCAATTCAGCAACATGCAGTGTTTCCTTGATTGAATTAGCTCTCACACAAATATTTGCGTCTAGAGTTGTGGACATTAGAAACCCGCTTGTGGAGCCTTCATTTGTGTGGGATGCTCAGCAAGCTGCATTTCAGGACAATGCACTCAAATGTCATTAAGGATACTGTGCGAAATCTGAGTTTGCGTGAGAGCTGCCTGTCAGCCTGATGGTGTGTGAAGTCAGTGAGCCAAAAGGAGTTGTTCTCCCACAAGAAACACTTGCCTGATTCTTCTTCAAAGCACATTTCAGCAAAATGCAGAGTTTCTTCATGGAATTAGCTCTTACAGCAACATTTGTGTGTAGAGCCTTTGTATTTAGGGCTAGCTGAAAAGGGATTTGGCGCTGAAGCAGTTTCTGAATGTGGAGTTGGTTGCATGAGAAACCCGCCTGTGGAGCCTTATTTGTGTGGGATGCTCAGCATGGTGCATTTCAGGACAATGCACTCAAATGTCATTAAGCATACTCTTAGAAATCTCAGTTTGCTTGAGAGCTGCCTGTCAGCATGATGGTGTGTGAAGTCAGTGAGCCAAATGGAGATGTTCTCCCACAACATCCACTCGGCTGATTCTTCTTCAAAACACATTTCAGCAAAATGCAGAGTTTCTTAATGGAATTAGCTCTTACAGCAACATTTGTGTCTAGAGCCTTTGTATTTAGGGCTAGCTAAAAATGGCATTGGCGCTGAAGCAGTTTGTGCATGTGGAATTGGTGGCATGTGAAACCCGCCTGTGGAGCCTTCGTTTGTGTGGGACGCTCAGCAAGCTGCATTTCAGGACAATGCACTCAAACGGCATTAAGCATACTGTAAGAAATCTGAGTTTGCTTGACAACTGCCTGTCAGCCTGATGGTGTGTGAAGTCAGTGAGCCAAATGGATTTGTTCTCTCACAACATCCACTCGGCTGTTTCTTCTTCAATATGCAATTCAGCAACATGCTGCCCTAGTTGATGGAATTAGCTGTTACAGCAACATTTGTGTCTAGAGCCTTTGTATTTAGGGCTAGCTGAAAAGGGATTTGGCGCTGAAGTACTTTCTGAATGTGGAGTTGGTGGCATGTGAAACCCGCATGTGGAGCCTTCGTTTGTGTGGGATCCTCACCAAGCTTCATTTCAGTCCTAGACACTCAAAGGGCACTAAGCATAGAGTGTGAAAATTGAGTTTCCTTGAGAGCAGCATGGAAGCCTGATGGTGTGTGAAGTTAGTGAGCCAAATGGAGTTGTTCTCCCACAAGAAACACTTGCCTGATTCTTCTTCAATATGCCCTTCACCAACATGCTGTGGTGCTTGATGGAATTAGCTGTTACAGCAACATTTGTGTCTATAGCCTTTGTATTTAGGGCTAGCTGAAAAGGGATTTTTGCGCTGAAGTAGTTTCTGAATGTGGAGTTGGTGGCATGTGAAACCCGCCTGTGGAGCCTTCGTTTGTGTGGGATGCTCAGCAAGCTGCATTTCAGGACAATGCACTCAAATGTCATTAAGCATACTCTTAGAAATCTGAGTTTGCGTGAGAGTTGCCTGTCAGCCTGATGGTGTGTGAAGTCAGTGAGCCAAATGGAGTTGTTCTCCCACAAGAACCACTTGCCTCATTCTTCTTCAATATGCAATTCAGCAACATGCTGTGGTGCTTGATGGAATTAGCTGTTACAGCAACATTTGCGTCTAGAGCCTTTGTATTTAGGGCTAGCTGAAAATTGCTTTGGCGCTGAAGTGCTTTCTAAATGTGGAGTTGTGGACATTAAAATCCTGCTTGTTGAGGCTTCATTTGTGTGGGATGCTCAGCAAGCTGCATTTCAGGACAATGCACTCAAACGGCATTAAGCATACTGTGAGAAATCTGAGTTTGCTTGAGAACTGCCAGTCAGCATGATGGTGTGTGAAGTCAGTGAGCCAAATGGAGTTGTTCTCCCAAAAGAACCCCGAGCTGATTCTTCTTCAATATGCAATTCAGCAACATGCTGCCCTGTTTGATGGAATTAGCCTTTACAGCAACATTTGAGTCTAGAGCCTTTGTATTTAGGGCTAGCTGAAAAGGGCTTTGGGGCTGAAGTGGTTTCTGTATGTGGAGTTGGTTGCATGAGAAACACGCCTGTGGAGCCTTATTTGTGTGGGATGCTCAGCAAGCTGCATTTCAGGACAATGCACTCAAATGTCAATAAGCATACTCTTAGAAATCTCAGTTTGCTTGAGAGCTGCCTGTCAGCCTAATGCTGTGTGAAGTCAGTGAGCCAAATGGAGATGTTCTCCCCCAAGAAACACTTGCCTGATTCTTCTTCAAAACGCATTTCAGCAAAATGCAGAGTTTCTTCATGGAATTAGCTCTTACAGCAACATTTGTGTCTAGAGCCTTTGTATTTAGGGCTAGCTGAAAATGTCTTTGGCGCTGAAGTAGTTTCTGAATGTGGAGTTGGTGGCATGTGAAAGCCGCCTGTGGAGCCTTCGTTTGTGTGGGATGCTCAGCAAGCTGCATTTCAGGACAATGCACTCAAATGTCATTAAGCATACTCTGTGAAATCTGAGTTTGCTTGAGAGCTGCCTGTCAGCCTGATGGTGTGTGAAGTCAGTGAGCCAAATGGAGTTGTTCTCCCACAACATCCACTCGGCTGATTCTTCTTCAATATGCAATTCAGCAACATGCTGTGCTGCTGCTTGATGGAATTAGCTCTTACAACAATATTTGCCTCTAGAGCCTTTGTATTTAGGGCTAGCTGGAAATTGCTTTGGCGCTGAAGTGCTTTCTAAATGTGCAGTTGTGGACATTAGAAACCTGCTTGTGGAGCCTTCATTTGTGTGGAATGCTCAGCAAGCTGCATTTCAGGACAATGCACTCAAACGGCATTAAGCATACTGGGCGAAATCTGAGTTTGCGTGAGAGCTGCCTGTCATCCTGATGGTGTGTGAAGTCAGTGAGCCAAATGGAGATGTTCTACCACAAGAAACACTTGCCTGATTCTTCTTCAATATGCAATTCAGCAACATGCTGTGGTGCTTGATGGAATTAGCTCTTACAGCAACATTTGAGTCTAGAGCCTTTGTATTTAGGGCTAGCTGAAAAGGGATTTGGCGCTGAAGTGGTTTCTGAATGTGGAGTTGGTTGCATGAGAAACCCGCCTGTGGAGCCTTATTTGTGTGGGATACTCAGCAAGCTGCATTTCAGGACAATGCACTCAAATCTCATTAAGCATACTGTGCGAAATATCAGTTTGCTTGAGAGCTGCCTGTCAGCCTGATGGTGTGTGAAGTCAGTGAGCCAAATGGAGTTGTTCTCCCACAAGAACAACTCACCTGATTCTTCTTCAATATGCAATTCAGCAACATGCTGTGGTGCTTGATGGAATTAGCTGTTACAGCAACATTTGCGTCTAGAGCCTTTGTATTTAGGGCTAGCTGAAACTTGCTTTGGCGCTGAAGTGCTTTCTAAATGTGGAGTTGTGGACATGTGAAAGCCGCCTGTGGAGCCTTCATTTGTGTGGGATGCTCAGCAAGCTGCATTTCAGGACAATGCACTCAAATCTCATTAAGCATACTGTGCAAAATCTGAGTTTGCTTGAGAGCTGCCTGTCATCCTGATGGTGTGTGAAGTCAGTGAGCCAAATGGAGTTGTTCTCCCACAAGAAACACTTGCCTGATTCTTCTTCAATATGCAATTCAGCAACATGCTGCCCTGCTTGATGGAATTAGCTCTTACAGCAACATTTGTGTCTAGAGCCTTTGCATTTAGGGCTAGCTGAAAAGGGCTTTGGCACTGAAGTGGTTTCTGAATGTGGAGTTGGTGGCATGTGAAACCCGATTGTGGAGCCTTCATTTGTGTGGGATGCTCAGCAAGCTGCATTTCAGGACAATCCACTCAAATGTCATTAAGCATACTGTGAGAAATCTGAGTTTGCTTGAGAGCTGCCTGTCAGCCTGATGCTGTGTGAAGTCAGTGAGCCAAATGGAGATGTTCTCCCTCAAGAAACACTTGCATGATTCTTCTTCAAAACGCATTTCAGCAAAATGCAGTTTCTTCATGGAATTAGCTCTTACAGCAACATTTGAGTCTAGAGCCTTTGTATTTAGGGCTAGCTAAAAAGGGATTTAGCGCTGAAGTGCTTTCTTAATGTGGAGTTGTGAACATTAAAATCCTGCTTGTTGAGGCTTCATTTGTGTGGGATGCTCAGCAAGCTGCATTTCAGGACAATGCACTCAAACGGCATTAAGCATACTGTGAGAAATCTGAGTTTGCTTGAGATCTGCCTGTCAGCATGATGGTGTGTGAAGTCAGTGAGCCAAATGGAGTTGTTCTCCCACAACATCCACTCGGCTGATTCTTCTTCAATATGCAATTCAGCAACATGCTGTGCTTCCTTGATTGAATTAGCTCTTACACCAATATTTGTGTCTAGAGCCTTTGTATTTAGGGCTAGCTGAAAAGGGATTTGGCGCTGAAGTAGTTTCTGAATGTGGAGTTGGTTGCATGTGAAACCCGCATGTGGAGCATTCGTTTGTGTGGGATGCTCACCAAGCTTCATTTCAGTCCTATGCACTCAAAGGGCACTAAGCATAGAGTGTGCAAACTGAGTTTCCTTGAGAGCTGCTTGGAAGCCTGATGGTGTGTGTAGTTAGTGAGCCAAATGGAGTTGTTCTCCCACAAGAACCACTCGGCTGATCCTTCTTCAATATGCACTTAACCAACATGCAGTGTTTCCTTGATTGAAATAGCTCTCACACCAATATTTGTGTCTAAAGCCTTTGCATTGAGGGCTATCTGAAAATGGCTGTGGCGCTGAAGTTGCCTGTGAATGTGGAGTTGGTGGCATGTGAAACCCGCATGTGGAGCATTCGTTTGTGTGGGATGCTCTACCAGGTTCATTCCTAGATAATGCACTCAAAGGGCACTAAACATAGAGTGTGAAAACTGAGTTTACTTGAGAGCTGCTTGGAAGCCTGATGGTGTGTGAAGTTAGTGAGCCAAATGGAGCTGTTCTCCCACAAGAACGACTCGGCTGATCCTTCTTCAATATGCCCTTCACCAACATGCAGTGTTTCCTTGATTGAATTAGCTCTCACACAAATACTTGCGTCTAGAGCCTTTGCATTGAGGGCTATCTGAAAACGGCTGTGGCGCTGAAGTTGCCTGAGAATGTGGAGTTGGTGGCATGTGAAACCCGCATGTGGAGCATTCGTTTGTGTGGGATGCTCTACCAGGTTCATTCCTAGATAATGCACTCAAAGGGCACTAAGCATAGAGTGTGAAAACTGAGTTTCCTTGAGAGCTGCTTGGAAGCCTGATGGTGTGTGAAGTTAGTGAGCCAAATGGAGTTGTTCTCCCACAAGAACCACTCGCCTGATTCTTCTTCAATATGCAATTCAGCAACATGCTGTGGTGCTTGATGCAATTAGCTGTTACAGCAATATTTGCGTCTGGAGCCTTTGTATTTAGGGCTAGCTGAAAATTGCTTTGGCGCTGAAGTGCTTTCTGAATGTGGAGTTGTGGACATTAGAAACCTGCTTTTGGAGCCTTCATTTGTGTGGGATGCTCAGCAAGCTGCATTTCAGTCCTAGGTACTCAAAGGGCACTAAGCATAGAGTGTGAAAATTGAGTTTCCTTGAGAGCAGCATGGAAGCCTGATGGTGTGTGAAGTTAGTGAGCCAAATGGAGTTGTTCTCCCACAAGAACCACTCGGCTGATCCTTCTTCAATATGCCCTTCACCAACATGCAGTGTTTCCTTGATTGAATTAGCTCTCACACCAATATTTGCGTCTAGAGCCTTTGCATTGAGGGCTATCTGAAAACGGCTGTGGCGCTGAAGTTGCCTGTGAATGTGGAGTTGGTGGCATGTGAAACCCGCATGTGGAGCATTCGTTTGTGTGGGATGCTCTACCAGGTTCATTCCTAGATAATGCACTCAAAGGGCACTAAGCATAGAGTGTGAAAACTGAGTTTCCTTGAGAGCTGCTTGGAAGCCTGATGGTGTGTGAAGTTAGTGAGCCAAATGGAGCTGTTCTCCCACAAGAACCACTCGGCTGATCCTTCTTCAATATGCCCTTCACCAACATGAAGTGTTTCCTTGATTGAATTAGCTCTCACACAAATATTTGCGTCTAGAGCCTTTGCATTGAGGGCTATCTGAAAACGACTGTGGTGCTGAAGTTGCCTGTGAATGTGGAGTTGGTGGCATGTGAAACCCGCATGTGGAGCATTCGTTTGTGTGGGATGCTCTACCAGGTTCATTCCTGGATAATGCACTCAAAGGGTACTAAGCATAGAGTGTGAAAACTGAGTTTCCTTGAGAGCTGCTTGGAAGCCTGATGGTGTGTGAAGTTAGTGAGCCAAATGGAGTTGTTCTCCCACAAGATCCACTCGGCTGATCCTTCTTCAATATGCCCTTCACCAACATGCAGTGTTTCCTTGATTGAATTAGCTCTCACACCAGTATTTGCATCTAAAGCCTTTGCATTGAGGGCTATCTGAAAACGACTGTGGCGCTGAAGTTGCCTGTGAATGTGGAGTTGGTGGCATGTGAAACCCGCATGTGGAGCATTCGTTTGTGTGGGATGCTCTACCAGGTTCATTCCTAGATAATTCACTCAAAGGGCACTAAGCATAGAGTGTGAAAACTGAGTTTCCTTGAGAGCTGCTTGGAAGCCTGATGGTGTGTGAAGTCAGTGAGCCAAATGGAGATGTTCTCCCACAAGAACCACTCGCCTGATTCTTCTACAATATGCAATTCAGCAACATGCTGTGGTGCTTGATGCAATTAGCTGTTACAGCAACATTTGCGTCTGGAGCCTTTGTATTTAGGGCTAGCTAAAAATGGCTTTGGCGCTGAAGCGGTTTGTGCATGTGGAGTTGGTGGCATGTGAAACCCGCCTGTGGATCCTTCCTATGTGTGGGACGCTCAGCAAGCTGCATTTCAGGACAATGCACTCAAACGGCATTAAACATACTGTAAGAAATCTGAGTTTGCTTGAGAACTTCCTGTCAGTCTGATGGTGTGTGAAGTCAGTGAGCCAAATGGAGTTGTTCTCCCACAAGAACCCCCAGCTGATTCTTCTTCAATATGCAATTCAGCAACATGCTGCCCTGGTTGATGGAATTAGCTGTTACAGCAACATTTGTGTCTAGAGCCTTTGTATTTAGGGCTAGCTGAAAAGGGATTTGGCGCTGAAGTAGTTTCTGAATGTGGAGTTGGTGGCATGTGAAACCCGCATGTGGAGCATTCGTTTGTGTGGGATGCTCACCAAGCTTCATTTCAGTCCTAGGCACTCAAAGGGCACTAAGCATAGAGCGTGAAAATTGAGTTTCCTTGAGAGCAGCATGGAAGCCTGATGGTGTGTGTAGTTAGTGAGCCAAATGGAGTTGTTCTCCCACAAGAACGACTCGGCTGATCCTTCTTCAATATGCCCTTCACCAACATGCAGTGTTTCCTTGATTGAATTAGCTCTCACACCAATATTTGCGTCTAGAGCCTTTGCATTGAGGGCTATCTGAAAACGACTGTGGCGCTGAAGTTGCCTGTGAATGTGGAGTTGGTGGCATGTGAAACCTGCATGTGGAGCATTCGTTTGTGTGGGATGCTCTACCAGGTTCATTCCTAGATAATGCACTCAAAGGGCACTAAGCATAGAGTGTGAAAACTGAGTTTCCTTGAGAGCTGCTTGGAAGCCTGATGGTGTGTGAAGTCAGTGAGCCAAATGGAGCTGTTCTCCCACAAGAACCACTCGGCTGATCCTTCTTCAATATGCCCTTCACCAACATGCAGTGTTTCCTTGATAGAATTAGCTCTCACACCAGTATTTGCGTCTAAAGCCTTTGCATTGAGGGCTATCTGAAAACGACTGTTTCGCTGAAGTTGCCTGTGAATGTGGAGTTGGTGGCATGTGAAACCCGCATGTGGAGCATTCGTTTGTGTGGGATGCTCACCAAGCTTCATTTCAGTCCTAGGCACTCAAAGGGCACTAAGCATAGAGTGTGAAAACTGAGTTTCCTTGAGAGCTGCTTGGAAGCCTGATGGTGTGTGAAGTTAGTGAGCCAAATGGAGTTGTTCTCCCACAAGAACCACTCGGCTGATCCTTCTTCAATATGCCCTTCACCAACATGCAGTGTTTCCTTGATTGAATTAGCTCTCACACCAATATTTGAGTCTTGAGCCTTTGCATTGAGGGCTATCTGAAAACGGCTGTGGCGCTGAAGTTGCCTGTGAATGTGGAGTTGGTGGCATGTGAAACCCGCATGTGGAGCATTCATTTGTGTGGGATGCTCTACCAGGTTCGTTCCTAGATAATTCACTCAAAGGGCACTAAGCATAGAGTGTGAAAACTGAGTTTCCTTGAGAGCTGCTTGGAAGCCTGATGGTGTGTGAAGTCAGTGAGCCAAAAGGAGTTGTTCTTCCACAAGAAACACTCGCCTGATTCTTCTTCAATATGCAATTCAGCAACATGCTGTGGTGCTTGATGGAATTAGCTGTTACAGCAACATTTGCGTCTGGAGCCTTTGTATTTAGAGCTAGCTGAAAATTGCTTTGGCGCTGAAGTGCTTTCTGAATGTGGAGTTGTGGACATTAGAAACCCGCTTTTGGAGCCTTAATTTGTGTGGGATGCTCAGCAAGCTGCATTTCAGGACAATGCACTCAAATGTCATTAAGCATACTGTGCGATATCTGAGTTTGCATGAGAGCTGCTTGGAAGCCTGATGGTGTGTGAAGTCAGTGAGCCAAATGGAGTTGTTCTCCCACAAGAAACACTTGCCTGATTCTTCTTCAATATGCAATTCAGCAACATGCTGTGGTGCTTGATGGAATTAGCTGTTACAGCAACATTTGCGTCTGGAGCCTTTGTATTTAGGGCTAGCTAAAAATGGCTTTGGCGCTGAAGCGGTTTGTGCATGTGGAATTGGTGGCATGTGAAACACGCCTGTGGAACCTTCGTTTGTGTGGGATGCTCAGCAAGCTGCATTTCAAGACAATACACTCAACGGCATTAAGCATACTGTGAGAAATCTGAGTTTGCGTGAGAGCTGCCTGTCAGCATGATGGTGTGTGAAGTCAGTGAGCCAAATGGAGTTGTTCTCCCACAAGAACCACTCACCTGATTCTTCTTCAATGTGCAATTCAGCAACATGCTGTGGTGCTTGATGGAATTAGCTCTCACACCAATATTTGCGTCTAGAGCCTTTGCATTGAGGGCTATCTGAAAAGGGCTATTGCGCTGAAGTTTCCTGTGAATGTGCAGTTGGTCGCATGTGAAACCCGCATGTGGAGCATTCGTTTGTGTGGGATGCTCTACCAGGTTCATTCCTAGATAATGCACTCAAAGAGCACTAAGCATAGAGTGTGAAAACTGAGTTTCCTTGAGAGCTGCTTGGAAGCCTGATGGTGTGTGAAGTTAGTGAGCCAAATGGAGTTGTTCTCCCACAAAAACCACTCGGCTGATCCTTCTTCAATATGCAATTCAGCAACATGCAGTGTTTCCTTGATTGAATTAGCTCTCACACCAATATTTGCGTCTAGAGCCTTTGCATTGAGGGCTATCTGAAAACGGCTGTGGCGCTGAAGTAGTTTCTGAATGTGGAATTGGTGGCATGTGAAACCCGCCTATGGAACCTTCGTTTGTGTGGGATGCTCAGCAAGCTGCATTTCAGGACAATACACTCAACGGCATTAAGCATACCCTGAGAAATCTGAGTTTGCTTGAGAGCTGCCTGTCAGCCTGATGGTTTGTGAAGTCAGTGAAGCAAATGGAGTTGTTCTCCCACAAGAAACACTCGCCTGATTCTTCTTCAATATGCACTTCAGCAACATGATGCCCTGCTTGATGGAATTTCCTCTTACAGCAACATTTGCGTCTAGAGCCTTTGTATATAGGGCTAGCTGAAAATTGCTTTGGCGCTGAAGTGCTTTCTAAATCTGGCGTTGTGGACATTAGAAACCCGCTTGTGGAGCCTTAATTTGTGTGGGATGCTCAGCAAGCTGAATTTCAGGACAATGCACTCAAATGTCATTAAGCATACTCTGCGAAGTCTCAGTTTGCGTGAGAGCTGCCTGTCAGCCTGATGGTGTGCGAAGTCAGTGAGCCAAATGCAGTTGTTCTCCCACAAGAATCACTTGCCTGATTCTTCTTCAATATGGAATTCAGCACCATGCAGTGGTGCTTGATGGAATTAGCTGTTACAGCAACATTTGTGTCTAGAGCCTTTGTATTTAGGGCTAGCTGAAAATGGATTTGGCGCTGAAGTAGTTTCTGAATGTGGAGTTGGTGGCATGTGAAACCCGCCTGTGGAGCCTTCGCTTCTGTGGGATGCTCAACAAGCTGCATTTCAGGACAATGCACTCAACGGCATTAAGCATACTGTGTGAAATCTGAGTTTTCTTGAGAGCTGCCTGTCAGCATGATGGTGTGTGAAGTCAGTGAGCTAAATGGAGTTGTTCTCCCACAAACAACTCGGTTCATTCTTCTTCAATGTGCAATTCAGCAACATGCTGTGATGCTGGATGGAATTAGCTCTTACAGCAACATTTGCGTCTAGAGCCTTTGTATTTAGGGCAGGATGAAAAGGGATTTAGCGCTGAATTGGTTTCTGAATGTGGAGTTGGTTGCATGAGAAACCTGCCTGTGGAGCCTTATTTGTGTTGGATGCTCAGCAAGCTGCATTTCAGGACAATGCACTCAAATGTCATTAAGCATACTGTGTCATATCTGAGTTTGCTTGAGAGCTGCCTGTCAGCCTGATGGTGTGTGAAGTCAGTGAGCCAAATAGAGTTGTTCTCCCACAAGAACCCCCAGCTGATTCTTCTTCAATATGCAATTCAGCAACATGTTGTGGTGCTTGATGGAATTAGCTCTTACAGCAACATTTGAGTCTAGAGCCTTTGTATTTAGGGCTAGCTGAAAAGGGATTTGGCGCTGAAGTGGTTTCTGAATGTGGAGTTGGTGGCATGTGAAACCCACCTGTGGAGCCTTCGTTTGTGTGGGATGCTCAACAAGCTGCATTTCAGGACAATGCACTCAAATGGCATTAAGCATACTGTTAGAAATCTCTGTTTGCTTGAGAGCTGCCTGTCAGCCTGATGGTGTGTGAAGTCAGTGAGCCAAATGGAGTTGTTCTCCCACAAGAACCACTCGGCTGATTCTTCTTCAATATGCAATTCAGCAACATGCTGCCCTGGTTGATGGAATTAGCTCTTACAGCAACATTTGCGTCTAGAGCCTTTCTATTTAGGGCTAGCTAAAAATGTCTTTGGCGCTGAAGCGGTTTGTGCATGTGGAGTTGGTGGCATGTGAAACCCGCCTGTGGAGCCTTCGTTTGTGTGGGATGCTCAGCATGCTGCATTTCAGGACAATGCATTCAACGGCATTAAGTATACTCTGCGAAATCTGAGTTTGCTTGAGAGCTGCCTGTCAGCATGATGGTGTGTGAAGTCAGTGAGCCAAATGGAGTTGTTCTCCCACAAGAAACACTAGGCTGGTTCTTCTTCAATATGCAATTCAGCACCATGCTGCCCTGCTTGATGGAATTAGCTCTTACAGCAACATTTGCGTCTAGAGCCTTTGTATTTAGGGCAGGCTGAAAAGGGATTTGGCGCTGAAGTGGTTTCTGAATGTGGAGTTGATAACATGTGAAACCCACCTGTGGAGCCTTCGTTTGTGTGGGATGCTCAGCAAGCTGCATTTCAGGACAATGCACTCAAACGACAGTAAGCATACTTTGCGAAATCTGAGTTTGCTTGAGAGCTGCCTGTCATCCTGATGGTGTGTGAAGTCAGTGAGCCAAATGGAGTTGTTCTCCCACAAGAAACACTCGGCTGATTCTTCTTCAATATGTATTTCAGCAACATGCAGAGTTTCTTCATGGAATTAGCTCTTACAGCAACATTTGCGTCTAGTGCCTTTGTATTTAGGGCTAGCTGAAAAGGGATTTGGCGCTGAAGTGGTTTCTGAATGTGGAGTTGGTGGCATGTGAAAGCCGCCTGTGGAGCCTTTGTTTGTGTGGGATGCTCAGCAAGCTGCATTTCAGGACAATGCACTCAAACGGCATTAAGCATACTGTGAGAAATCTGAGTTTGCTTGAGAGCTGCCTGTCAGCCTGATGGTGTGTGAAGTCAGTGAGCCAAATGGAGTTGCTCTCCCACAAGAAACACTCGGCTGATTCTTGTTCAATATGCAATTCAGCAACATGCTGTGCTGCTGCTTGATGTAATTAGCTCTTACAGCAACATTTGTGTCTAGACCCTTTGTATTTAGGGCTAGCTGAAAAGGGCTTTGGGGCTGAAGTGGTTTCTGAATGTGGAATTGGTAACATGTGAAACCCACCTGTGGAGCCTTCATTTGTGTAGGATGCTCAGCAAGCTGCATTTCAGGACAATGCACTCAAATGTCATTAAGCATACTCTTACAAATCTCAGTTTGCTTGAGAGCTGCCTGTCAGCCTGATGCTGTGTGAAGTCAGTGAGCCAAATGGAGATGTTCTCCCACAAGAAACACTCGGCTGATGCTTCTTCAATATGCAATTCAGCAACATGCAGTGATGCTTGATGGAATTAGCTCTTACACCAACATTTGCGTCTAGAGCCTTTGTATTTAGGGCTAGCTGAAAAGGGATTTGGCACTGAAGTAGTTTCGGAATGTGGAGTTGGTGGCATGTGAAACCCGCCTTTGGAGCCTTCGTTTGTGTGGGATGCTCAGCAAGCTACCTTTCAGGACAATGCACTCAAACGGCATTAAGCATACTCTTTGAAATCTCAGTTTCCTTGAGAGCTGCCTGTCAGCATGATGGTGTGTGAAGTCAGTGAGCCAAATGGAGTTGCTCTCCCACAAGAACCATTCGGCTGGTTCTTCTTCAATATGTAATTAAGCACCATGCAGTGATGCTTCATGGAATTAGCTCTTACAGCAACATTTGTGTCTAGAGCTTTTGTATTTAGGGCTAGCTAAAAATGTCTTTGGCACTGAAGCGGTTTGTGCATGTGGAGTTGGTGGCATGTGAAAGCCGCCTGTGGAGCCTTCGTTTGTGTGGGATGCTCAGCAAGCTGCATTTCAGGACAATGCACTCAAATGTCATTAAGCATACTGTGAGAAATCTCAGTTTGCTTGAGAGCTGCCTGTCAGCCTGATGTTGTGTGAAGTCAGTGAGCCAAATGGAGTTGTTCTCCCACAAGAACCACTCGCCTGATTTTTCTTCATTATGCAAATCAGCAACATGCTGCCCTGCTTCATGGAATTAGCTGTTACAGCAACATTTGCGTCTAGAGCCTTTGTATTTATGGCTAGCTGAAAAGGGATTTGGCGCTGAAGTAGTTTCTGAATGTGGAGTTGGTGGCATGTGAAAGCCGCTTGTGGAGCCTTCGTTTTTGTGGGATGCTCAGCAAGCTGCATCAGGACAATGCACTCAACGACATTAAGCATACTGGGCGAAATCTGAGTTTGCGTGACAACTGCCTGTCAGCCTGATGATGTATGAAGTCAGTGAGCCAAATGGAGTTGTTCTCCCACAAGAAACACTCGCCTGATTCTTCTTCAATATGCATTTCAGCAACATGCAGAGTTTCTTCATGGAATTAGCTCTTACAGCAACATTTGTGTCTAGAGCCTTTGTATTTAGGGCTAGCTAAAAATGGCTTTGGCGCTGAAGCGGTTTGTGCATGTGGAGTTGGTGGCATGTGAAACCTGCCTGTGGAGCCTTCGTTTGTGTGGGATGCTCAGCAAGCTGCATTTCAGGACAATGCACTCAAATGGCATTAAGCATACTTTGCGAAATTTGAGTTTGCATGAGAGCTGCCTCTCAGCCTGATGGTGTGTGAAGTCAGTAAGCCAAATGGAGTTGTTCTCCCACAAGAACCACTCGCCTGATTCTTCTTCAATATGCAATTCAGCAGCATGCAGTGATGCTTGATAGAATTATCTCTTACAGCAACATTTCTGTCTAGAGCCTTTGTATTTAGGGCTAGCTGAAAAGGGCTTTGGCGCTGAAGCGGTTTGTGCATGTGGAGTTGGTGGCATGTCAAAGCCGCCTGTGGAGCTTTCGTTTGTGTGGGATGCTCAGCATGCTGCATTTCAGGACAATGCACTCAAACGGCATTAAGCATACTGTGAGAAATCTGAGTTTCCTTGAGAGCTGCCTCTCAGCCTAATGGTGTGTGATGTCAGTGAGCCAGATGGAGTTGTTCTCCCACAAGAAACACTCGCCTGATTCTTCTTCAATAAGCATTTCAGCAACTTGCAGTGTTTCTTCATGAAATTAGCTCTCACAGCAACATTTGTGTCTAGAGCCTTTGTATTTAGGGCTAGCTGAAAAGGGCTTTGGCGCTGATTTGGTTTGCATGTGGAGTTTGTGGCATGTGAAACCCACCTGTGGAGCCT
The DNA here is from genome assembly GCF_030435755.1 of Ochotona princeps. NCBI lineage: Eukaryota > Metazoa > Chordata > Mammalia > Lagomorpha > Ochotonidae > Ochotona > Ochotona princeps. The sequence continues at coordinate 51,068 of NW_026701656.1, forward strand.
TCGTTTGTGTGGGATGCTCAGCAAGCTGCATTTCAGGAAAATGCACTCAAACGGCATTAAGCATACTTTGCAAAATCTGAGTTTGCTTGAGAGCTGCCTGTCAGCCTGATGGTGTGTGAAGTCAGTGAGCCAAATGGAGTTGTTCTCCCATAAGAAACAATGGGCTGATGCTTCTTCAATATGCAATTCAGCAACATGCTGTGCTGCTGCTTGATGGAATTAGCTCTTACAGCAACATTTGTGTCTAGAGCCTTTGCATTTAGGGCTAGCTGAAAAGGGCTTTGGCACTGAAGTGGTTTCTGAATGTGGAGTTGGTGGCATGTGAAACCCGATTGTGGAGCCTTCATTTGTGTGGGATGCTCAGCAAGCTGCATTTCAGGACAATGCACTCAAATGTCATTAAGCATACTGTGAGAAATCTGAGTTTGCTTGAGAGCTGCCTGTCAGCATGATGGTGTGTGAAGTCAGTGAGCCAAATGGAGTTGTTCTCCCACAAGAAACTCTCGCCTGATTCTTCTTCAATATGCATTTCAGCAACATGCAGAGTTTCTTCATGGAATTAGCTCTACAGCAACATTTGTGTCTAGAGCCTTTGTATTTAGGGCTAGCTGAAAAGGGATTTGGTGCTGAAGTATTTTCTGAATGTGGAGTTGGTGGCATGTGAAACCCGCCTGTGGAGCCTTCATTTGTGTGGGATGCTCAGCAAGCTGCATTTCAGGACAATGCACTCAAACGGCATTAAGCATACTGTGCGAAATGTGAGTTTGCTTGAGAGCTGCCTGTCAGCCTGATGGTGTGTGAAGTCTGTGAGCCAAATGGAGTTGTTCTCCCACAAGAAACACTCGCCTGATTCTTCTTCAATATGCAATTCAGCAACATGCTGTGGTGCTTGAAGGAATTAGCTCTTACAGCAACATTTGTGTCTAGAGCCTTTGTATTTAGGGCTAGCTAAAAATGTCTTTGGCGCTGAAGCGGTTTGTGCATGTGGAGTTGGTGGCATGTGAAAGCCGCCTGTGGAGCCTTCGTTTGTGTGGGACGCTCAGCAAGCTACATTTCAGCACAATGCACTCAAACGGCACGAAGCACACTCTGCGAAATGTGAGTTTGCTTGAGAGCTGCCTGTCAGCCTGATGGTGTGTGAATTCAGTGAGCCAAATGGAGTTGTTCTCCCAAAAAAACCACTCGGCTGATGCTTCTTCAATATGCATACAGCAACATGCAGAGTTTCTTCATGGAATTAGCTCTTACAGCAACATTTGAGTCTAGAGCCTTTGTATATAGGGCAGGCTGAAAAGGGCTTAGGCGCTAAAGCGGTTTGTGCATGTGGAGTTGGTGGCATGTGAAAGCCGCCTGTGGAGCCTTCGTTTGTGTGGGACGCTCAGCAAGCTGCATTTCAGGACAATGCACTCAAACGGCATTAAGCATACTTTGCGAAATTTGAGATTGCGTGAGAGCTGCCTCTCAGCCTGATGGTGTGTGAAGTCAGTGAGCCAAATGGAGTTGTTCTCCCACAAGAAACACTCGCCTGATTCTTCTTCAATATGCAATTCAGCAGCATGCAGTGATATTTGATGGAATTATCTCTTACAGCAACATTTGAGTCTAGAGCCTTTGTATTTAGGGCTACCTAAAAATGTCTTTGGCGCTGAAGCGGTTTGTGCATGTGGAGTTGGTGGCATGTGAAAGCCGCCTGTGGAGCCTTCGTTTGTGTGGGATGCTCAGCATGCTGCATTTCAGGACAATGCACTCAACGGCATTAAGCATACTGTGCGAAATCTGAGTTTGCTTGAGAGCTGCCTGTCAGCCTGATGGTGTGTGAAGTCAGTGAGCCAAATGGAGTTGTTCTCCCTCAAGAAACACTCGCCTGATTCTTCTTCAATATGCATTTCAGCAACATGCAGAGTTTCTTCATGAAATTAGCTCTTACAGCAACATTTGTGTCTAGAGCCTTTGTATTTAGGGCTAGCTGAAAAGGGATTTGGCACTGAAGTGGTTTCTGAATGTGGAGTTGGTGGCATGTGAAAGCCGCCTGTGGAGCCTTCGTTTGTGTGGGATGCTCAGCAAGCTGCATTCAGGAAAATGCACTCAAACGGCATTAAGCATACTGTGCAAATCTGAGTTTGCTTGAGAGCTGCCTGTCAGCCTGATGGTATGTGAAGTCAGTGAGCCTAATGGAGTTGTTCTCCCACGACAACAACTAGGTTGAATCTTCTTCAATATGCAATTCAGCAACATGCTGTGGTGCTTGATGGAATTAGCTGTTACAACAACATTTCTGTCTAGAGCCTTTGTATTTAGGGCTAGCTGAAAAGGGCTTTGGCGCTGAAGTGCTTTCTGAATGTGGAGTTGGTTGCATGTGAAAGCCGCCTGTGGAGCCTTCGTTTGTGTGGGATGCTCAGCAAGCTGCATTTCAGGACAATGCAATCAAACGGCATTAAGCACACTGTGAGAAATCTCAATTTGCTTGACAGCTGCCTGTCAGCCTGATGGTGTGTGAAGTCAGTGAGCCTAATGGAGTTGTTCTCCCACAAGAAACACTCGCCTGATTCTTCTTCAATATGCAATTCAGCAACATGCTGCCGTGCTTGATGGAATTAGCTGTTACAGCAACATTTGCGTCTGGAGCCTTTGTATTTAGGGCTAGCTAAAAATGGCTTTGGCGCTGAAGCGGTTTGTGCATGTGAATTTGGTGGCATGTGAAAGCCGCCTGTGGAGCCTTCGTTTGTGTGGGATGCTCAGCAAGCTGCATTTCAGGACAATGCACTCAACGGCATTAAGCATACTGTGTGAAATCTGAGTTTGCTTGAGAGCTGCCTGTCAGCCTGATGGTGTGTGAAGTCAGTGAGCCAAATGGAGTTGTTCTCCCACAAGAAACACTCGCCTGATTCTTCTTCAATATGCAATTCAGCAACATGCTGCCGTGCTTGATGGAATTAGCTGTGACAGCAACATTTGCGTCTGGAGCCTTTGTATTTAGGGCTAGCTAAAAATGGCTTTGGCGCTGAAGCGGTTTGTGCATGTGGAGTTGGTGGCATGTGAAAGCCGCCTGTGGAGCCTTCGTTTGTGTGGGATGCTCAGCAAGCTGCATTTCAAGACAATGCACTCAAACGGCATTAAGCATACTTTGCGAAATTTGAGATTGCGTGAGAGCTGCCTCTCAGCCTGATGGTGTGTGAAGTCAGTGAGCCAAATGGAGTTGTTCTTCCACAAGGAACACTCGCCTGATTCTTCTTCAATATGCAATTCAGCAGCATGCAGTGATATTTGATGGAATTATCTCTTACAGCAGCATTTGAGTCTAGAGCCTTTGTATTTAGGGCTAGCTAAAAATGTCTTTGGCGCTGAGCGGTTTGTGCATGTGGAGTTGGTGGCATGTGAAAGCCGCCTGTGGAGCCTTCGTTTGTGTGGGATGCTCAGCAAGCTGCCTTTCAGGACAATGCACTCAAATGTCATTAAGCATACTCTTAGAAATCAGTTTGCTTGAGAGCTGCCTGTCAGCCTGATGCTGTGTGAAGTCAGTGAGCCAAATGGAGTTGTTCTCCCACAAGAAACACTCGCCTGATTCTTCTTCAATATGCATTTCAGCAACATGCAGAGTTTCTTCATGAAATTAGCTCTTACAGCAACATTTGTGTCTAGAGCCTTTGTATTTAGGGCTAGCTGAAAAGGGATTTGGCGCTGAAGTACTTTTTGAATGTGGAGTTGGTGGCATGTGAAAGCCGCCTGTGGAGCCTTCGTTTGTGTGGGATGCTCAGCAAGCTGCATTTCAGGACAATGCACTCAAACGGCATTAAGCATACTGTGCGAAATCTGAGTTTGCTTGAGAGCTGCCTGTCATCCTGATGGTGTGTGAAGTCAGTGAGCCAAATGGAGTTGTTCTGCCACAAGAACCACTCGCCTGATTCTTCTTCAATATGCAATTCAGCAACATGCTGCCGTGCTTGATGGAATTAGCTGTTACAGCAACATTTGCGTCTGGAGCCTTTGTATTTAGGGCTAGCTAAAAATGGCTTTGGCGCTGAAGCGGTTTGTGCATGTGGATTTGGTGGCATGTGAAAGCCGCCTGTGGAGCCTTCGTTTGTGTGGGATGCTCAGCAAGCTGCATTTCAGGACAATGCACTCAACGGCATTAAGCATACTGTGTGAAATCTGAGTTTGCTTGAGAGCTGCCTGTCAGCCTGATGGTGTGTGAAGTCAGTGAGCCAAATGGAGTTGTTCTCCCACAAGAAACACTCGCCTGATTCTTCTTCAATATGCATTTCAGCAACATGCAGAGTTTATTCATGGAATTAGCTCTTACAGCAACATTTGTTTCTAGAGCCTTTGTATTTAGGGCTAGCTGAAAAGGGATTTGATGCTGAAGTATTTTCTGAATGTGGAGTTGGTGGCATGTGAAAGCCGCCTGTGGAGCCTTCGTTTGTGTGGGATGCTCAGCAAGCTGCATTTCAGGAAAATGCACTCAAACAGCATTAAGCATACTCTTACAAATCTGAGTTTGCTTGAGAGCTGCCTGTCAGCCTGATTTTGTGTGAAGTCAGTGAGCCAAATGGAGTTGTTCTCCCACAAGAACCGCTCGGCTGATGCTTCTTCAATATGCAATTCAGCAACATGCTGTGCTGCTGCTTGATTTAATTAGCTCTTACAGCAACATTTGCGTCTAGAGCCTTTGTATTTAGGGCTAGCTGAAAAGGGCTTTGGCACTGAAGTGTTTCTGAATGTGGAGTTGGTGGCATGTGAAACCTGCTTGTGGAGCCTTATTTGTGTGGGATGCTCAGCAAGCTACATTTCAGGACAATGCACTCAAATGTCATTAAGCATACTGTGCGAAATCTGAGTTTGCTTGAGAGCTGCCTGTCAGCCTGATGGTGTGTGAAGTCAGTGAGCCAAATGGAGTTGTTCTCCCACAACAACCACTCGCCTGATTCTTCTTCAATATGCAATTCAGCAACATGCTGTGGTGCTTGAAGGAATTAGCTCTTACAGCAACATTTGTGTCTAGAGCCTTTGTATTTAGGGCTATCTAAAAATGTCTTTGGCGCTGAAGCGGTTTGTGCATGTGGAGTTGGTGGCATGTGAAAGCCGCCTGTGGAGCCTTCGTTTGTGTGGGACGCTCAGCAAGCTACATTTCAGCACAATGCACTCAAACGGCACGAAGCACACTCTGCGAAATGTGAGTTTGCTTGAGAGCTGCCTGTCAGCCTGATGGTGTGTGAAGTCAGTGAGCCAAATGGAGTTGTTCTCCCAAAAGAACCACTCGGCTGATTCTTCTTCAATATGCAATTCAGCAACATGCTGTGGTGCTTGAAGGAATTAGCTCTTACAGCAACATTTGTGTCTAGAGCCTTTGTATTTAGGGCTAGCTAAAAATGTCTTTGGCGCTGAAGCGGTTTGTGCATGTGGAGTTGGTGGCATGTGAAACCCGACTGTGGAGCCTTCGTTTGTGTGGGATGCTCAGCAAGCTGCATTTCAGGAAAATGCACTCAAACGGCATTAAGCATACTGTGCGAAATCTGAGTTTGCGTGAGAGCTGCCTCTCAGCCTGATGGTGTGTGAAGTCAGTAAGCCAAATGGAGTTGTTCTCCCACAAGAACCACTCGCCTGATTCTTCTTCAATATGCAATTCAGCAGCATGCAGTGATGCTTGATAGAATTATCTCTTACAGCAACATTTCTGTCTAGAGCCTTTGTATTTAGGGCTAGCTGAAAAGGGCTTTGGCGCTGAAGCGGTTTGTGCATGTGGAGTTGGTGGCATGTGAAAGCCGCCTGTGGAGCTTTCGTTTGTGTGGGATGCTCAGCATGCTGCATTTCAGGACAATGCACTCAAACGGCATTAAGCATACTGTGAGAAATCTGAGTTTCCTTGAGAGCTGCCTCTCAGCCTAATGGTGTGTGATGTCAGTGAGCCAAATGGAGTTGTTCTCCCACAAGAAACACTCGCCTGATTCTTCTTCAATAAGCATTTCAGCAACTTGCAGTGTTTCTTCATGAAATTAGCTCTCACAGCAACATTTGTGTCTAGAGCCTTTGTATTTAGGGCTAGCTGAAAAGGGCTTTGGCGCTGATTTGGTTTCTGCATGTGGAGTTTGTGGCATGTGAAACCCACCTGTGGAGCCTTCGTTTGTGTGGGATGCTCAGCAAGCTGCATTTCAGGAAAATGCACTCAAACGGCATTAAGCATACTTTGCAAAATCTGAGTTTGCTTGAGAGCTGCCTGTCAGCCTGATGGTGTGTGAAGTCAGTGAGCCAAATGGAGTTGTTCTCCCATAAGAAACAATGGGCTGATGCTTCTTCAATATGCAATTCAGCAACATGCTGTGCTGCTGCTTGATGGAATTAGCTCTTACAGCAACATTTGTGTCTAGAGCCTTTGCATTTAGGGCTAGCTGAAAAGGGCTTTGGCACTGAAGTGGTTTCTGAATGTGGAGTTGGTGGCATGTGAAACCCGATTGTGGAGCCTTCATTTGTGTGGGATGCTCAGCAAGCTGCATTTCAGGACAATGCACTCAAATGTCATTAAGCATACTGTGAGAAATCTGAGTTTGCTTGACAACTGCCTGTCAGCATGATGGTGTGTGAAGTCAGTGAGCCAAATGGAGTTGTTCTCCCACAAGAAACACTCGCCTGATTCTTCTTCAATATGCATTTTAGCAACATGCAGAGTTTCTTCATGGAATTAGCTCTTACAGCAACATTTGTGTCTAGAGCCTTTGTATTTAGGGCTAGCTGAAAAGGGATTTGGTGCTGAAGTATTTTCTGAATGTGGAGTTGGTGGCATGTGAAACCCGCCTGTGGAGCCTTCATTTGTGTGGGATGCTCAGCAAGCTGCATTTCAGGACAATGCACTCAAACGGCATTAAGCATACTGTGCGAAATCTGAGTTTGCTTGACAGCTGCCTGTCAGCCTGATTTTGTGTGAAGTCTGTGAGCCAAATGGAGTTGTTCTCCCACAAGAAACACTCGCCTGATTCTTCTTCAATATGCAATTCAGCAACATGCTGTGGTGCTTGAAGGAATTAGCTCTTACAGCAACATTTGTGTCTAGAGCCTTTGTATTTAGGGCTAGCTAAAAATGTCTTTGGCGCTGAAGCGGTTTGTGCATGTGGAGTTGGTGGCATGTGAAAGCCGCCTGTGGAGCCTTCGTTTGTGTGGGACGCTCAGCAAGCTACATTTCAGCACAATGTACTCAAACGGCACGAAGCACACTCTGCGAAATGTGAGTTTGCTTGAGAGCTGCCTGTCAGCCTGATGGTGTGTGAATTCAGTGAGCCAAATGGAGTTGTTCTCCCAAAAAAACCACTCGGCTGATGCTTCTTCAATATGCATACAGCAACATGCAGAGTTTCTTCATGGAATTAGCTCTTACAGCAACATTTGAGTCTAGAGCCTTTGTATATAGGGCAGGCTGAAAAGGGCTTAGGCGCTAAAGCGGTTTGTGCATGTGGAGTTGGTGGCATGTGAAACCCGACTGTGGAGCCTTCGTTTGTGTGGGACGCTCAGCAAGCTGCATTTCAGGACAATGCACTCAAACGGCATTAAGCATACTTTGCGAAATTTGAGATTGCGTGAGAGCTGCCTCTCAGCCTGATGGTGTGTGAAGTCAGTGAGCCAAATGGAGTTGTTCTCCCACAAGAAACACTCGCCTGATTCTTCTTCAATATGCAATTCAGCAGGATGCAGTGATATTTGATGGAATTATCTCTTACAGCAACATTTGAGTCTAGAGCCTTTGTATTTAGGGCTACCTAAAAATGTCTTTGGCGCTGAAGCGGTTTGTGCATGTGGAGTTGGTGGCATGTGAAAGCCGCCTGTGGAGCCTTCGTTTGTGTGGGATGCTCAGCATGCTGCATTTCAGGACAATGCACTCAACGGCATTAAGCATACTGTGCGAAATCTGAGTTTGCTTGAGAGCTGCCTGTCAGCCTGATGGTGTGTGAAGTCAGTGAGCCAAATGGAGTTGTTCTCCCTCAAGAAACACTCGCCTGATTCTTCTTCAATATGCAATTCAGCAACATGCAGAGTTTCTTCATGAAATTAGCTCTTACAGCAACATTTGTGTCTAGAGCCTTTGTATTTAGGGCTAGCTGAAAAGGGATTTGGCACTGAAGTGGTTTCTGAATGTGGAGTTGGTGGCATGTGAAAGCCGCCTGTGGAGCCTTCGTTTGTGTGGGATGCTCAGCAAGCTGCATTCAGGAAAATGCACTCAAACGGCATTAAGCATACTGTGCGAAATCTGAGTTTTCTTGAGAGCTGCCTGTCAGCCTGATGGTGTGTGAAGTCAGTGAGCCTAATGGAGTTGTTCTCCCACGACAACAACTAGGCTGAATCTTCTTCAATATGCAATTCAGCAACATGCTGTGGTGCTTGATGGAATTAGCTGTTACAACAACATTTCTGTCTAGAGCCTTTGTATTTAGGGCTAGCTGAAAAGGGCTTTGGCGCTGAAGTGCTTTCTGAATGTGGAGTTGGTTGCATGTGAAAGCCGCCTGTGGAGCCTTCGTTTGTGTGGGATGCTCAGCAAGCTGCATTTCAGGACAATGCAATCAAACGGCATTAAGCACACTGTGACAAATCTCAATTTGCTTGACAGCTGCCTGTCAGCCTGATGGTGTGTGAAGTCAGTGAGCCAAATGGAGTTGTTCTCCCACAAGAAACACTCGCCTGATTCTTCTTCAATATGCAATTCAGCAACATGCTGCCGTGCTTGATGGAATTAGCTGTGACAGCAACATTTGCGTCTGGAGCCTTTGTATTTAGGGCTAGCTAAAAATGGCTTTGGCGCTGAAGCGGTTTGTGCATGTGGAGTTGGTGGCATGTGAAAGCCGCCTGTGGAGCCTTCGTTTGTGTGGGATGCTCAGCAAGCTGCATTTCAAGACAATGCACTCAAACGGCATTAAGCATACTTTGCGAAATTTGAGATTGCGTGAGAGCTGCCTCTCAGCCTGATGGTGTGTGAAGTCAGTGAGCCAGATGGAGTTGTTCTTCCACAAGGAACACTCGCCTGATTCTTCTTCAATATGCAATTCAGCAGCATGCAGTGATATTTGATGGAATTATCTCTTACAGCAGCATTTGAGTCTAGAGCCTTTGTATTTAGGGCTAGCTAAAAATGTCTTTGGCGCTGAGCGGTTTGTGCATGTGGAGTTGGTGGCATGTGAAAGCCGCCTGTGGAGCCTTCGTTTGTGTGGGATGCTCAGCAAGCTGCCTTTCAGGACAATGCACTCAAATGGCATTAAGCATACTCTTAGAAATCAGTTTGCTTGAGAGCTGCCTGTCAGCCTGATGCTGTGTGAAGTCAGTGAGCCAAATGGAGTTGTTCTCCCACAAGAAACACTCGCCTGATTCTTCTTCAATATGCATTTCAGCAACATGCAGAGTTTCTTCATGAAATTAGCTCTTACAGCAACATTTGTGTCTAGAGCCTTTGTATTTAGGGCTAGCTGAAAAGGGATTTGGCGCTGAAGTACTTTTTGAATGTGGAGTTGGTGGCATGTGAAAGCCGCCTGTGGAGCCTTCGTTTGTGTGGGATGCTCAGCAAGCTGCATTTCAGGACAATGCACTCAAACGGCATTAAGCATACTGTGCGAAATCTGAGTTTGCTTGAGAGCTGCCTGTCATCCTGATGGTGTGTGAAGTCAGGGAGCCTAATGGAGTTGTTCTGCCACAAGAACCACTCGCCTGATTCTTCTTCAATATGCAATTCAGCAACATGCTGCCGTGCTTGATGGAATTAGCTGTTACAGCAACATTTGCGTCTGGAGCCTTTGTATTTAGGGCTAGCTAAAAATGGCTTTGGCGCTGAAGCGGTTTGTGCATGTGGATTTGGTGGCATGTGAAAGCCGCCTGTGGAGCCTTCGTTTGTGTGGGATGCTCAGCAAGCTGCATTTCAGGACAATGCACTCAACGGCATTAAGCATACTGTGTGAAATCTGAGTTTGCTTGAGAGCTGCCTGTCAGCCTGATGGTGTGTGAAGTCAGTGAGCCAAATGGAGTTGTTCTCCCACAAGAAACACTCGCCTGATTCTTCTTCAATATGCAATTCAGCAACATGCTGCCGTGCTTGATGGAATTAGCTGTGACAGCAACATTTGCGTCTGGAGCCTTTGTATTTAGGGCTAGCTAAAAATGGCTTTGGCGCTGAAGCGGTTTGTGCATGTGGAGTTGGTGGCATGTGAAAGCCGCCTGTGGAGCCTTCGTTTGTGTGGGATGCTCAGCAAGCTGCATTTCAAGACAATGCACTCAAACGGCATTAAGCATACTTTGCGAAATTTGAGATTGCGTGAGAGCTGCCTCTCAGCCTGATGGTGTGTGAAGTCAGTGAGCCAAATGGAGTTGTTCTTCCACAAGGAACACTCGCCTGATTCTTCTTCAATATGCAATTCAGCAGCATGCAGTGATATTTGATGGAATTATCTCTTACAGCAGCATTTGAGTCTAGAGCCTTTGTATTTAGGGCTAGCTAAAAATGTCTTTGGCGCTGAGCGGTTTGTGCATGTGGAGTTGGTGGCATGTGAAAGCCGCCTGTGGAGCCTTCGTTTGTGTGGGATGCTCAACAAGCTGCCTTTCAGGACAATGCACTCAAATGGCATTAAGCATAGTCTTAGAAATCAGTTTGCTTGAGAGCTGCCTGTCAGCCTGATGCTGTGTGAAGTCAGTGAGCCAAATGGAGTTGTTCTCCCACAAGAAACACTCGCCTGATTCTTCTTCAATATGCATTTCAGCAACATGCAGAGTTTCTTCATGAAATTAGCTCTTACAGCAACATTTGTGTCTAGAGCCTTTGTATTTAGGGCTAGCTGAAAAGGGATTTGGCGCTGAAGTACTTTTTGAATGTGGAGTTGGTGGCATGTGAAAGCCGCCTGTGGAGCCTTCGTTTGTGTGGGATGCTCAGCAAGCTGCATTTCAGGACAATGCACTCAAACGGCATTAAGCATACTGTGCGAAATCTGAGTTTGCTTGAGAGCTGCCTGTCATCCTGATGGTGTGTGAAGTCAGTGAGCCTAATGGAGTTGTTCTGCCACAAGAACCACTCGCCTGATTCTTCTTCAATATGCAATTCAGCAACATGCTGCCGTGCTTGATGGAATTAGCTGTTACAGCAACATTTGCGTCTGGAGCCTTTGTATTTAGGGCTATCGAAAAATGTCTTTGGCGCTGAAGCGGTTTGTGCATGTGGAGTTGGTGGCATGTGAAAGCCGCCTGTGGAGCCTTCGTTTGTGTGGGACGCTCAGCAAGCTACATTTCAGGACAATGCACTCAAACGGCACGAAGCACACTCTGCGAAATGTGAGTTTGCTTGAGAGCTGCCTGTCAGCCTGATTTTGTGTGAAGTCAGTGAGCCAAATGGAGTTGTTCTCCCACAAGAACCGCTCGGCTGATGCTTCTTCAATATGCAATTCAGCAACATGCTGTGCTGCTGCTTGATTTAATTAGCTCTTACAGCAACATTTGCGTCTAGAGCCTTTGTATTTAGGGCTAGCTGAAAAGGGCTTTGGCACTGAAGTGTTTCTGAATGTGGAGTTGGTGGCATGTGAAACCTGCTTGTGGAGCCTTATTTGTGTGGGATGCTCAGCAAGCTACATTTCAGGACAATGCACTCAAATGTCATTAAGCATACTGTGCGAAATCTGAGTTTGCTTGAGAGCTGCCTGTCAGCCTGATGGTGTGTGAAGTCAGTGAGCCAAATGGAGTTGTTCTCCCACAAGAACCACTCGCCTGATTCTTCTTCAATATGCAATTCAGCAACATGCTGTGGTGCTTGAAGGAATTAGCTCTTACAGCAACATTTGTGTCTAGAGCCTTTGTATTTAGCGCTATCGAAAAATGTCTTTGGCGCTGAAGCGGTTTGTGCATGTGGAGTTGGTGGCATGTGAAAGCCGCCTGTGGAGCCTTCGTTTGTGTGGGACGCTCAGCAAGCTACATTTCAGGACAATGCACTCAAACGGCACGAAGCACACTCTGCGAAATGTGAGTTTGCTTGAGAGCTGCCTGTCAGCCTGATGGTGTGTGAAGTCAGTGAGCCAAATGGAGTTGTTCTCCCAAAAGAACCACTCGGCTGATTCTTCTTCAATATGCAATTCAGCAACATGCTGGGGTGCTTGAAGGAATTAGCTCTTACAGCAACATTTGTGTCTAGAGCCTTTGTATTTAGGGCTAGCTAAAAATGTCTTTGGCGCTACAGCGGTTTGTGCACGTGGAGTTGGTGGCATGTGAAAGCCGCCTGTGGAGCCTTCGTTTGTGTGGGATGCTAAGCAAGCTGCCTTTCAGGACAATGCACTCAAATGGCATTAAGCATACTCTTAGAATTCAGTTTGCTTGAGAGCTGCCTGTCAGCCTGATGGTGTGTGAAGTCAGTGAGCCAAATGGAGTTGTTCTGCCACAAGAACCACTCGGCTGATTCTTCTTCAATATGCAATTCAGCAACATGCTGCCGTGCTTGATGGAATTAGCTGTTACAGCAACATTTGCGTCTTGAGCCTTTGTATTTAGGGCTAGCTAAAAATGGCTTTGGCGCTGAAGCGGTTTGTGCATGTGGATTTGGTGGCATGTGAAAGCCGCCTGTGGAGCCTTCGTTTGTGTGGGATGCTCAGCAAGCTGCATTTCAGGACAATGCACTCAACGGCATTAAGCATACTGTGTGAAATGTGAGTTTGCTTGAGAGCTGCCTGTCAGCCTGATGGTGTGTGAAGTCAGTGAGCCAAATGGAGTTGTTCTCCCACAAGAAACACTCGCCTGATTCTTCTTCAATATGCATTTCAGCAACATGCAAAGTTTATTCATGGAATTAGCTCTTACAGCAACATTTGTGTCTAGAGCCTTTGTATTTAGGGCTAGCTGAAAAGGGATTTGGTGCTGAAGTATTTTCTGAATGTGGAGTTGGTGGCATGTGAAAGCCGCCTGTGGAGCCTTCGTTTGTGTGGGATGCTCAGCAAGCTGCATTTCAGGAAAATGCACTCAAACAGCATTAAGCATACTCTTACAAATCTGAGTTTGCTTGAGAGCTACCTGTCAGCCTGATTTTGTGTGAAGTCAGTGAGCCAAATGGAGTTGTTCTCCCACAAGAACCGCTCGGCTGATGCTTCTTCAATATGCAATTCAGCAACATGCTGTGCTGCTGCTTGATTTAATTAGCTCTTACAGCAACATTTGCGTCTAGAGCCTTTGTATTTAGGGCTAGCTGAAAAGGGCTTTGCCACTGAAGTGGTTTCTGAATGTGGATTTGGTGGCATGTGAAACCTGCTTGTGGAGCCATCATTTGTGTGGGATGCTCAGCAAGCTACATTTCAGGACAATGCACTCAAATGTCATTAAGCATACTGTGCGAAATCCGAGTTTGCTTGAGAGCTGCCTGTCAGCCTGATGCTGTGTGAAGTCAGTGAGCCAAATGGAGTTGTTCTCCCACAAGAAACACTCGCCTGATTCTTCTTCAATATGCAATTCAGCAACATGCTGTGGTGCTTTAAGGAATTAGCTCTTACAGCAACATTTGTGTCTAGAGCCTTTTTATTTAGGGCTAGCTAAAAATGTCTTTGGCGCTGAAGCGGTTTGTGCATGTGGAGTTGGTGGCATGTGAAAGCCGCCTGTGGAGCCTTCGTTTGTGTGGGACGCTCAGCAAGCTACATTTCAGCACAATGCACTCAAACGGCACGAAGCACACTCTGCGAAATGTGAGTTTGCTTGAGAGCTGCCTGTCAGCCTGATGGTGTGTGAAGTCAGTGAGCCAAATGGAGTTGTTCTCCCACAAGAAACACTCGCCTGATTCTTCTTCAATATGCAATTCAGCAACATGCTGCCGTGCTTGATGGAATTAGCTGTGACAGCAACATTTGCGTCTGGAGCCTTTGTATTTAGGGCTAGCTAAAAATGGCTTTGGCGCTGAAGCGGTTTGTGCATGTGGAGTTGGTGGCATGTGAAAGCCGCCTGTGGAGCCTTCCTTTGTGTGGGATGCTCAACAAGCTGCATTTCAAGACAATGCACTCAAACGGCTTTAAGCATACTGTGCGAAATTTGAGATTGCGTGAGAGCTGCCTCTCAGCCTGATGGTGTGTGAAGTCAGTGAGCCAAATGGAGTTGTTCTTCCACAAGGAACACTCGCCTGATTCTTCTTCAATATGCAATTCAGCAGCATGCAGTGATATTTGATGGAATTATCTCTTACAGCAGCATTTGAGTCTAGAGCCTTTGTATTTAGGGCTAGCTAAAAATGTCTTTGGCGCTGAGCGGTTTGTGCATGTGGAGTTGGTGGCATGTGAAAGCCGCCTGTGGAGCCTTCGTTTGTGTGGGATGCTCAGCAAGCTGCCTTTCAGGACAATGCACTCAAATGGCATTAAGCATACTCTTAGAAATCAGTTTGCTTGAGAGCTGCCTGTCAGCCTGATGCTGTGTGAAGTCAGTGAGCCAAATGGAGTTGTTCTCCCACAAGAAACACTCGCCTGATTCTTCTTCAATATGCATTTCAGCAACATGCAGAGTTTCTTCATGAAATTAGCTCTTACAGCAACATTTGTGTCTAGAGCCTTTGTATTTAGGGCTAGCTGAAAAGGGATTTGGCGCTGAAGTACTTTTTGAATGTGGAGTTGGTGGCATGTGAAAGCCGCCTGTGGAGCCTTCGTTTGTGTGGGATGCTCAGCAAGCTGCATTTCAGGACAATGCACTCAAACAGCATTAAGCATACTGGGCGAAATCTCAGTTTGCTTGAGAGCTGCCTGTCATCCTGATGGTGTGTGAAGTCAGTGAGCCTAATTGAGTTGTTCTGCCACAAAAAACACTCGCCTGATTCTTCTTCAATATGTAATTCAGCAACATGCTGCCGTGCTTGATGGAATTAGCTGTTACAGCAACATTTGCGTCTGGAGCCTTTGTATTTAGGGCTAGCTAAAAATGGCTTTGGCGCTGAAGCGGTTTGTGCATGTGGATTTGGTGGCATGTGAAAGCCGCCTGTGGAGCCTTCGTTTGTGTGGGATGCTCAGCAAGCTGCATTTCAGGAAAATGCACTCAAACAGCATTGAGCATACTCTTACAAATCTGAGTTTGCTTGAGAGCTGCCTGTCAGCCTGATTTTGTGTGAAGTCAGTGAGCCAAATGGAGTTGTTCTCCCACAAGAACCGCTCGGCTGATGCTTCTTCAATATGCAATTCAGCAACATGCTGTGCTGCTGCTTGATTTAATTAGCTCTTACAGCAACATTTGTTTCTAGAGCCTTTGTATTTAGGGCTAGCTGAAAAGGGCTTTGGCACTGAAGTGGTTTCTGAATGTGGAGTTGGTGGCATGTGAAACCTGCTTGTGGAGCCTTCATTTGTGTGGGATGCTCAGCAAGCTACATTTCAGGACAATGCACTCAAACGGCACGAAGCACACTCTGCGAAATGTGAGTTTGCTTGAGAGCTGCCTGTCAGCCTGATGGTGTGTGAAGTCAGTGAGCCAAATGGAGTTGTTCTCCCAAAAGAACCACTCGGCTGATTCTTCTTCAATATGCAATTCAGCAACATGCTGTGGTGCTTGTTCGAATTAGCTCTTACAGCAACATTTGTGTCTAGAGCCTTTGTATTTAGGGCTAGCTAAAAATGTCTTTGGCGCTGAGCGGTTTGTGCATGTGGAGTTGGTGGCATGTGAAAGCCGCCTGTGGAGCCTTCGTTTGTGTGGGACGCTCAGCAAGCTGCATTTCAGGACAATGCACTCAAACGGCATTAAGCATACTTTGCGAAATTTGAGATTGCGTGAGAGCTGCCTCTCAGCCTGATGGTGTGTGAAGTCAGTGAGCCAAATGGAGTTGTTCTCCCACAAGAACCACTCGCCTGATTCTTCATCAATATGCATTTCAGCAACATGCAGAGTTTCTTCATGAAATTAGCTCTTACAGCAACATTTGTGTCTAGAGCCTTTGTATTTTGGGCTAGCTGAAAAGGGATTTGGCGCTGAAGTACTTTCTGAATGTGGAGTTGGTGGCATGTGAAAGCCGCCTGTGGAGCCTTCGTTTGTGTGGGATGCTCAGCAAGCTGCATTTCAGGAAAATGCACTCAAACGGCATTAAGCATACTGTGCGAAATCTGAGTTGCTTGAGAGCTGCCTGTCATCCTGATGGTGTGTGAAGTCAGTGAGCCTAATGGAGTTGTTCTCCCACGACAACAACTCGGCTGATTCTTCTTCAATATGCAATTCAGCAACATGCTGCCGTGCTTGATGGAATTAGCTGTTACAGCAACATTTGTGTCTAGAGCCTTTGTATTTAGGGCTAGCTGAAAAAGGCTTTGGCGCTGAAGTGCTTTCTGAAAGTGGAGTTGGTTGCATGTGAAAGCCGCCTGTGGAGCCTTCGTTTGTGTGGGATGCTCAGCAAGCTGCATTTCAGGACAATGCACTCAACGGCATTAAGCATACTGTGTGAAATCTGAGTTTGCTTGAGAGCTGCCTGTCAGCCTAATGGTGTGTGAAGTCAGTGAGCCAAATGGAGTTGTTCTCCCACAAGAAACACTCGCCTGATTCTTCTTCAATATGCAATTCAGCAACATGCTGCCGTGCTTGATGGAATTAGCTGTTACAGCAACATTTCTGTCTGGAGCCTTTGCATTTAGGGCTAGCTAAAAATGGCTTTGGCGCTGAAGCGGTTTGTGCATGTGGAGTTGGTGGCATGTGAAAGCCGCCTGTGGAGCCTTCGTTTGTGTGGGATGCTCAGCAAGCTGCATTTCAGGACAATGCACTCAACGGCATTAAGCATACTGTGTGAAATCTGAGTTTTCTTGAGAGCTGCCTGTCAGCATGATGGTGTGTGAAGTCAGTGAGCAAATGGAGTTGTTCTCCCACAAGAAACACTCGCCTGATTCTTCTTCAATATGCATTTCAGCAACATGCAGAGTTTCTTCATGGAATTAGCTCTTACAGCAACATTTGTGTCTAGAGCCTTTGTATTTAGGGCTAGCTGAAAAGGGATTTGGTACTGAAGTATTTTCTGAATGTGGAGTTGGTGGCATGTGAAACCCGCCTGTGGAGCCTTCATTTGTGTGGGATGCTTAGCAAGCTGCATTTCAGGACAATGCACTCAAATGTCATTAAGCATACTCTTACAAATCTGAGTTTGCTTGAGAGCTGCCTGTCAGCCTGATTTTGTGTGAAGTCAGTGAGCCAAATGGAGTTGTTCTCCCACAAGAAACACTCGCCTGATTCTTCTTCAATATGTATTTCAGCAACATGCATTGTTTCTTCATGGAATTAGCTCTTGCAGCAACATTTGTGTCTAGAGCCTTTGTATTTAGGGCTAGCTGAAAAGGGATTTGGCGCTGAAGTAGTGTCTGAATGTGGAGTTGTGGCATGTGAAAGCCGCCTGTGGAGCCTTCGTTTGTGTGGGATGCTCAGCAACCTACATTTCAGGACAATGCACTCAAACGGCATTAAGCATACTCTGCGAAATCTGAGTTTGCTTGAGAGCTGCCTGTCAGCCTGATGCTGTGTGAAGTAAGTGAGCCAAATGGAGTTGTTCTCCCACAACAACCACTCGGTTGATTCTTCTTCAATATGCAATTCAGCAACATGCTGTGGTGCTTGATGAAATTAGCTCTTACAGCAACATTTGTGTCTAGAGCCTTTGTATTTAGGGCTAGCATAAAAGGGCTTTGGCGCTGAAGTGCTTTCTGAATGTGGAGTGGTGGCATGTGAAACCCGCCTGTGGAGCCTTCATTTGTGTGGGATGCTCAGCAAGCTGCATTTCTGGACAATACACTCAAAAGGCATTAAGCATACTGTGAGAAATATCAGTTTGCTTGAGAGCTGCCTGTCAGCCTGATGGTGTGTGAAGTCAGTGAACCAAATGGAGTTGTTCTCCCACAAGAAAAACTCGCCTGATTCTTCTTCAATATGCAAATCAGCAACATGCTACCGTGCTTGATGGAATTAGCTCTTACAGCAACATTTGTGTCTAGAGCCTTTGTATTTAGGGCTAGCTGAAAAAGGATTTGGCACTGAAGTAGTTTCTGATGTGGAGTTGGTGGCATGTGAAAGCCGCCTGTGGAGCCTTCGTTTGTGTGGGATGCTCAGCAAGCTGCATTTCAGGACAATGCACTCAAATGTCATTAAGCATACCTTGAGAAATCTGAGTTTCCTTGAGAGCTGCCTGTCAGCCTGATGGTGTGTGAAGTCAGTGAGCCAAATGGAGTTGTTCTCCCACAAGAAACACTCGCCTGATTCTTCTTCAATATGCATTTCAGCAACATGCAGAGTTTCTTCATGAAATTAGCTCTCACAGCAACATTTGTGTCTAGAGCCTTTGTATTTAGGGCTAGCTGAAAAGGGTTTTGGCGCTGATTTGGTTTCTGAATGTTTAGTTGGTGGCATGTGAAACCCACCTGTGGATCCTTCGTTTGTGTGGGATGCTCAGCAAGCTGCATTTCAGGAAAATGCACTCAAACGGCATTAAGCATAATTTGCAAAATCGGAGTTTGCTTGAGAGCTGCCTGTCAGCCTGAAGGTGTGTGAAGTCAGTGAGCCTAATGGAGTTGTTCTCCCACGACAACAACTCGGCTGATTCTTCTTCAATATGCAATTCAGGAACATGCTGTGCTGCTGCTTGATGGAATTAGCTCTTACAGCAACATTTGTGTCTAGAGCCTTTGTATTTAGGGCTAGCTGAAATGGGCTTTGGCACTGAAGTGGTTTCTGAATGTGGATTTGGTGGCAGGTGAAACCCGCCTGTGGAGCCTTCGTTTTTGTGGGATGCTCAGCAAGCTACATTTCAGGACAATGCACTCAAATGTCATTAAGCATACTGTGAGAAATCTCAGTTTGCTTGAGAGCTGCCTGTCAGCCTGATGGTGTGTGAAGTCAGTGAGCCAAATGGAGTTGTTCTCCCGCAAGAAACACTCGCCTGATTCTTCTTCAATATGCATTTCAGCAAATTGCTGTCCTGCTTGATGGAATTAGCTCTTACAGCAACATTTGTGTCTAGAGCCTTTGTATTTAGGGCTAGCTAAAAATGTCTTTGGCTCTGAAGCGGTTTGTGCATGTGGAGTTGGTGGCATGTGAAAGCCGCCTGTGGAGCCTTCGTTTGTGTGGGACGCTCAGCAAGCTACATTTCAGGACAATGCACTCAAACGGCACGAAGCACACTCTGCGAAATGTGAGTTTGCTTGAGAGCTGCCTGTCATCCTGATGGTGTGTGAAGTCAGTGAGCCAAATGGAGTTGTTCTCCCAAAAGAACCACTCTGCTAATGCTTCTTCAATATGCAATTCAGCAACATGCAGAGTTTCTTCATGGAATTAGCTCTTTCAGCAACATTTCAGTCTAGAGCCTTTGTATTTAGGGCAGGCTGAAAAGGGCTTAGGCGCTGAAGCGGTTTGTGCATGTGGAGTTGGTGGCATGTGAAAGCCGCCTGTGGAGCCTTCGTTTGTGTGGGATGCTCAGCAAGCTGCATTTCAGGACAATGCACTCAAATGGCATTAAGCATACTGTGAGAAATCTGAGTTTCCTTGAGAGCTGCCTGTCAGCCTGATGGTGTGTGAAGTCAGTGAGCCAAATGGAGTTGTTCTCCCACAAGAACCACTGGCCTGATTCTTCTTCAATATGCAATTCAGCAACATGCTGCCGTGCTTGATGGAATTAGCTGTTACAGCAACATTTGCATCTAGAGCCTTTGTATTTAGGGCTACCTAAAAATGTCTTTGGCGCTGAAGTGGTTTGTGAATGTGGAGTTGGTGGCATGTGAAAGCCGCCTGTGGAGCCTTCGTTTGTGTGGGATGCTCAGCAAGCTGCATTTCAGGACAATGCACTCAAATGGCATTAAGCATACTGTGCGAAATCTGAGTTTGCTTGAGAGCTGCCTGCCAGCCTGATGCTGTGGGAAGTCAGTGAGCCAAATGGAGTTGTTCTCCCACAAGAAACACTTGCCTGATTCTTCTTCGATATGTATTTCAGCGACATGCAGAGTTTCTTCATGGAATTAGCTCTTGCAGCAACATTTGTGTCTAGAGCCTTTGTATTTTGGGCTAGCTGAAAAGGGATTTAGCGCTGAAGTAGTGTCTGAATGTGGAGTTGGTGGCATGGGAATGCCGCCTGTGGAGCCTTCGTTTGTGTGGGATGCTCAGCAAGCTGCATTTCAGGAAAATGCACTCAAACGGCATTAAGGATACTGTGCGAAATCTGAGATTGCGTGTGAGCTGCCTGTCAGCCTGATGGTGTGTGAAGTCAGTGAGCCAAATGGAGTTGTTCTCCCACGACACCAACTCGGCTGATTCTTCTTCAATATGCAATTCAGCAACATGCTGTGGTGCTTGATGAAATTAGCTCTTACAGCAACATTTGTGTCTAGAGCCTTTGTATTTAGGGCTAGCTGAAAAGGGCTTTGGCGCTGAAGTTGCCTGAGAATGTGGAGTTGGTCGCATGTGAAACCCGCATGTGGAGCCTTCGTTTGTGTGGGATGCTCAGCAAGCTGCATTTCTGGACAATGCACTCAAATGTCATTAAGCATACTTTGCGAAATCCGAGTTTACTTGAGAGCTGCCTGTCAGCCTGATGGTGTGTGAGGTCAGTGAGCCAAATGGAGTTGTTCTCCCACAAGAAACACTCGCCTGATTCTTCTTCAATATGCAAATCAGCAACATGCTGCCGTGCTTGATGGAATTAGCTCTTACAGCAACATTTGTGTCTAGAGCCTTTGTATTTAGGGCTAGCTGAAAAGGGATTTGGCGCTGAAGTACTTTCTGAATGTGGAGTTTGTGGCATGTGAAAACCACCTGTGGAGCTTTCGTTTGTGTGGGATGCTCAGCAAGCTGCATTTCAGGACAATGCACTCAAACGACATTAAGCATACTTTGCGAAATCCGAGTTTGCTTGAGATCTGCCTGTCAGCCTGATGGTGTGTGAGGTCAGTGAGCCAAATGGAGTTGTTCTCACACAAGAAACACTCGCCTGATTCTTCTTCAATATGCATTTCAGCAACATGCAGAGTTTCTTCATGAAATTAGCTTTTACAGCCACATTTGTGTCTAGAGCCTTTGTATTTAGGGCTAGCTGAAAAGGGTTTTGGCGCTGATTTGGTTTCTGAATGTTTAGTTGGTGGCATGTGAAACCCACCTGTGGAGCCTTCGTTTGTGTGGGATGCTCAGCAAGCTGCATTTCAGGAAAATGCACTCAAACGGCATTAAGCATAATTTGCAAAATCGGAGTTTGCTTGAGAGCTGCCTGTCAGCCTGAAGGTGTGTGAAGTCAGTGAGCCTAATGGAGTTGTTCTCCCACATAAAACACTGGGCTGATGCTTCTTCAATATGCAATTCAGGAACATGCTGTGCTGCTGCTTGATGGAATTAGCTCTTACAGCAACATTTGTGTCTAGAGCCTTTGTATTTAGGGCTAGCTGAAATGGGCTTTGGCACTGAAGTGGTTTCTGAATGTGGATTTGGTGGCAGGTGAAACCCGCCTGTGGAGCCTTCGTTTTTGTGGGATGCTCAGCAAGCTACATTTCAGGACAATGCACTCAAATGTCATTAAGCATACTGTGAGAAATCTCAGTTTGCTTGAGAGCTGCCTGTCAGCCTGATGGTGTGTGAAGTCAGTGAGCCAAATGGAGTTGTTCTCCCGCAAGAAACACTCGCCTGATTCTTCTTCAATATGCATTTCAGCAACATGCTGTGGTGCTTGAAGGAATTAGCTCTTACAGCAACATTTGTGTCTAGAGCCTTTGTATTTAGGGCTAGCTAAAAATGTCTTTGGCTCTGAAGCGGTTTGTGCATGTGGAGTTGGTGGCATGTGAAAGCCGCCTGTGGAGCCTTCGTTTGTGTGGGACGCTCAGCAAGCTACATTTCAGGACAATGCACTCAAACGGCACGAAGCACACTCTGCGAAATGTGAGTTTGCTTGAGAGCTGCCTGTCATCCTGATGGTGTGTGAAGTCAGTGAGCCAAATGGAGTTGTTCTCCCAAAAGAACCACTCTGCTAATGCTTCTTCAATATGCAATTCAGCAACATGCAGAGTTTCTTCATGGAATTAGCTCTTTCAGCAACATTTCAGTCTAGAGCCTTTGTATTTAGGGCAGGCTGAAAAGGGCTTAGGCGCTGAAGCGGTTTGTGCATGTGGAGTTGGTGTCATGTGAAAGCCGCCTGTGGAGCCTTCGTTTGTGTGGGATGCTCAGCAAGCTGCATTTCAGGACAATGCACTCAAATGGCATTAAGCATACTGTGAGAAATCTGAGTTTGCTTGAGAGCTGCCTGTCAGCCTGATGGTGTGTGAAGTCAGTGAGCCAAATGGAGTTGTTCTCCCACAAGAACCACTGGCCTGATTCTTCTTCAATATGCAATTCAGCAACATGCTGCCGTGCTTGATGGAATTAGCTGTTACAGCAACATTTGCATCTAGAGCCTTTGTATTTAGGGCTACCTAAAAATGTCTTTGGCGCTGAAGTGGTTTGTGAATGTGGAGTTGGTGGCATGTGAAAGCCGCCTGTGGAGCCTTCGTTTGTGTGGGATGCTCAGCAAGCTGCATTTCAGGACAATGCACTCAAATGGCATTAAGCATACTGTGCGAAATCTGAGTTTGCTTGAGAGCTGCCTGCCAGCCTGATGCTGTGGGAAGTCAGTGAGCCAAATGGAGTTGTTCTCCCACAAGAAACACTTGCCTGATTCTTCTTCGATATGTATTTCAGCGACATGCAGAGTTTCTTCATGGAATTAGCTCTTGCAGCAACATTTGTGTCTAGAGCCTTTGTATTTTGGGCTAGCTGAAAAGGGATTTGGCGCTGAAGTAGTGTCTGAATGTGGAGTTGGTGGCATGGGAATGCCGCCTGTGGAGCCTTCGTTTGTGTGGGATGCTCAGCAAGCTGCATTTCAGGAAAATGCACTCAAACGGCATTAAGGATACTGTGCGAAATCTGAGTTTGCTTGAGAGCTGCCTGTCAGCCTGATGGTGTGTGAAGTCAGTGAGCCAAATGGAGTTGTTCTCCCACGACTCCAACTCGGCTGATTCTTCTTCAATATGCAATTCAGCAACATGCTGTGGTGCTTGTTCGAATTAGCTCTTACAACAACATTTGTGTCTAGAGCCTTTGTATTTAGGGCTAGCTGAAAAGGGCTTTGGCGCTGAAGTTGCCTGAGAATGTGGAGTTGGTGGCATGTGAAACCCGCATGTGGAGCCTTCGTTTGTGTGGGATGCTCAGCAAGCTGCATTTCTGGACAATGCACTCAAATGTCATTAAGCATACTTTGTGAAATTTGAGATTGCTTGAGAGCTGCCTGTCAGCCTGATGGTGTGTGAGGTCAGTGAGCCAAATGGAGTTGTTCTCCCACAAGAAACACTCGCCTGATTCTTCTTCAATATGCAAATCAGCAACATGCTGCCGTGCTTGATGGAATTAGCTCTTACAGCAACATTTGTGTCTAGAGCCTTTGTATTTAGGGCTAGCTGAAAAGGGATTTGGCGCTGAAGTACTTTCTGAATGTGGAGTTTGTGGCATGTGAAAACCACCTGTGGAGCTTTCGTTTGTGTGGGATGCTCAGCAAGCTGCATTTCAGGACAATGCACTCAAACGACATTAAGCATACTTTGCGAAATCCGAGTTTGCTTGAGATCTGCCTGTCAGCCTGATGGTGTGTGAGGTCAGTGAGCCAAATGGAGTTGTTCTCCCACAAGAAACACTAGGCTGATGCTTCTTCAATATGCATTTCAGCAACATGCTATGCTCCTGCTTGATGGAATTAGCTTTTACAGCCACATTTGTGTCTAGAGCCTTTGTATTTAGGGCTAGCTGAAAAGGGCTTTGGCACTGAATTGGTTTCTGAATGTGGAGTTGGTGGCATGTGAAACCCGCCTGTGGAGCCTTCATTTGTGTTGGATGCTCAGCAAGCTGCATTTCAGGACAATGCACTCAAATGTCATTAAGCATACTTTGTGAAATTTGAGATTGCTTGAGAGCTGCCTGTCAGCCTGATGGTGTGTGAAGTCAGTGAGCCAAATGGAGTTGTTCTCCCACAAGAACCACTGGCCTGATTCTTCTTCAATATGCAATTCAGCAACATGCTGTGGTGCTTGAAGGAATTAGCTCTTACAGCAACATTTGTGTCTAGAGACTTTGTATTTAGGGCTAGCTAAAAAATCTCTTTGGCGCTGAAGCGGTTTGTGCACGTGGAGTTGGTGGCATGTGAAACCGCCTGTGGAGCCTTCGTTTGTGTGGGATGCTCAGCAAGCTACATTTCAGGACAATGCACTCAAACGGCATTAAGCATACTGTGAGAAATCTCAGTTTGCTTGAGAGCTGCCTGTCAGCCTGATGGTGTGTGAAGTCAGTGAGCCAAATGGAGTTGTTCTCCCACAAGAACCACTCGCCTGATTCTTCTTCAATATGCAATTCAGCAACATGTTGCCCTGCTTAATGGAATTAGCTGTTACAGCAAAATTTGCGTCTAGAGCCTTTGTATTTAGGGCTAGCTGAAAAGGGATTTGGCACTGAAGCGGTTTGTGCATGTGGAGTTGGTGGCATGTGAAAGCCGCCTGTGGAGCCTTCGTTTGTGTGGGATGCTCAGCAAGCTGCATTTCAGGACAATGCACTCAAACGGCATTAAGCATACTGTGCGAAATCTGAGTTTGCTTGACAGCTGCCTGTCAGCCTGATGGTGTGTGAAGTCAGTGAGCCAAATGGAGTTGTCCTCCCGCAAGAACCACTCGCCTGATTCTTATCCAATACGCAATTCAGCAACATGCTGCCCTGCTTGATGGAATTTGCTCTTACAACAACATTTGTGTCTAGAGCCTTTGTATTTAGGGCTAGATGAAAAGGGCTTTGGCGCTGAAGTAGTGTCTGAATGTGGAGTTGGTTGCATGAGAAACCCGCCTGTGGAGCCTTATTTGTGTGGGATGCTCAGCAAGCTGCATTTCAGGACAATGCACTCAAATGTCATTAACCATACTCTTAGAAATCTCAGTTTGCTTGAGAGCTGCCTGTCAGCCTAATGGTGTGTGAAGTCAGTGAGCCAAAAGGAGTTGTTCTCCCACAAGAAACACTCGGTTGGTTCTTCTTCAATGTGCAATTCAGCAACATGCTGTGCTGCTGCTTGATGGAATTAGCTCTTACAGCAACATTTGTGTCTAGAGCCTTTGTATTTAGGGCTAGCCGAAAATGGCTTTGGCGCTGAAGCGGTTTGTGCACGTGGAGTTGGTGGCATGTGAAAGCCACCTGTGGAGCCTTTGTTTGTGTGGGATGCTCAGCAAGCTGCATTTCAGGACAATGCACTCAAAGGCATTAAGCATACTGTGGGAAATCTGAGTTTGCTTGAGAGCTGCCTGTCAGCATGATGGTGTGTGAAGTCAGTGAGCCAAATGGAGTTGTTCTCCCAGAAGAAACCCCTACTGATTTTTCTGCAATATGCAATTCAGCAACATGCTGTGCTGCTGCTTCATTTAATTAGCTCTTACAGCAACATTTGCGTCTAGAGCCTTTGTATTTAGGGCTAGATAAAAATGGCTTTGGCACTGCAGTGGTTTCTGAATGTGGAGTTGGTGGCATGTGAAACACGCCTGTGGAGCCTTCCTTTGTGTTGGATGCTCAGCAAGCTGCATTTCAGGACAATGCACTCAAACAGCATTGAGCATAGGGTAAAGACGTAGTTTGCTTGAGAGCTGCCTATCAGCCTGATGGTGTGTGAAGTCAGTGAGCCAAATGGAGTTGTTCTCCCACAAGAAACATTCGCCTGATTCTTCTTCAATATGCAATTCAGCAACATGCTGCCCTGCTTGATGGAATTAGCTCTTACAGCAACATTTGTGTCTAGAGCCTTTGTATTTAGGGCTAGCCGAAAAGGGATTTGGCGCTGAAGTGGTCTCTGAATGTGGAGTTGGTTGCATGTGAAAGCCGCCTGTGGAGCCTTCGTTTGTGTGGGATGCTCAGCAAGCTGCATTTCAGGACAATGCACTCAAATGGCATTAAGCATACTGTGAGAAATCTGAGTTTGCATGACAACGGCCTGTCAGCCTGATGGTGTGTGAAGTCAGTGAGCCAAATGGAGTTGTTCTCACACAAGAAACACTCGCCTGATTCTTCTTCAATATGCATTTCAGCAACATGCAGTTTCTTCATGGAATTAGCTCTTACAGCAACATTTGTATCTAGAGCCTTTGCATTTAGGGCTAGCTGAAAAGGGATTTGGCGCTGAAGTGGTTTCTGAATGTGGAGTTGGTGGCATGTGAAACCCGCCTGTGGAGCCTTCGTTTGTGTGGGATGCTCAGCAAGCTGCATTTCAGGACAATGCACTCAAACGGCATTAAGCATACTCTTACAAATCTGAGTTTGCTTGAGAGCTGCCTGTCAGCCTGATGGTGTGTGAAGTCAGTGAGCCAAATGGAGTTGTTCTCCCACAACAACCACTCGCCTGATTCTTCTTCAATATGCAATTCAGCAACATGCTGTGCTGCTGCTTGATGGAATTAGCTCTTACAGCAACATTTGTGTCTAGAGCCTTTGTATTTAGGGCTAGCTGAAAAGGGCTTTGGCGCTGAAGTACTTTCTGAATGTGGAGTTGGTAACATGTGAAACCCACCTGTGGAGCCTTCGTTTGTGTGGGATGCTCAGCAAGCTGCATTTCAGGAAAATGCACTCAATCGGCATTAAGCATACTTTGCGAAATCTGAGTTTGCTTGAGAGCTGCCTGTCAGCCTGATGATGTGTGAAGTCTCTGAGCCAAATGGAGTTGTTCTCCCACAAGAACCACTCGCCTGATTCTTCTTCAATATGTAATTCAGCAACATGCTGCCCTGGTTGATGGAAATTGCTCTTACAGCAACATTTGTGTCTAGAGCCTTTGTATTTAGGGCTAGCTGAAAAGGGCTTTGGCACTGAAGTAGTTTCTGAATGTGGAGTTGGTGGCATGTGAAACACGCCTGTGGAGCCTTCGTTTGTGTGGGATGCTCAGCAAGCTGCATTTCAGGACAATGCACTCAAATGTCATTAACCATACTCTAAGAAATCTCAGTTTGCTTGAGAGCTGCCTGTCAGCCTGATGGTGTGTGAAGTCAGTGAGCCAAATGGAGTTGTTCTCCCACAAGAAACACTCGCCTGATTCTTATCCAATATGCAATTCAGCACCATGCAGTGATGCTTGATGGAATTAGCTCTTACAGCAACATTTGTGTCTAGAGCCTTTGTATTTAGGGCTAGCTAAAAATGTCTTTGGCGCTGAAGCGGTTTGTGCATGTGGAGTTTGTGGCATGTGAAAGCCGCCTGTGGAGCCTTCGTTTGTGTGGGATGCTCAGCCAGCTACATTTCAGTACAATGCACTCAAACGGCATTAAGCATACTGTGCGAAATCTGAGTTTGCTTGAGAGCTGCCTGTCAGCCTGATGGTTTGTTGAAGTCAGTGAGCCAAATGGAGTTGTTCTCCCACAAGAAACATTCGCCTGATTCTTCTTCAATATGCAATTCAGCAAATTTTTGCCCTGCTTGATGGAATTTGCTCTTGCAGCAACATTTGTGTCTAGAGCCTTTGTATTTAGGGCTAGCCGAAAAAGGATTTGGCGCTGAGGTGGTTTCTGAATGTGGAGTTGGTGGCATGTGAAACCCGCCTGTGGAGCCTTCGTTTGTGTGGGATGCTCAGCAAGCTGCATTTCAGGACAATGCACTCAATGGCATTAAGCATACTGTGAGAAATCTGAGTTTGCGTGACAACTGCCTGTCAGCCTGATGGTGTGAGAAGTCAGTGAGCCAAAAGGAGTTGTTCTCCCACATGAAACACTCGCCTGATTCTTCTTCAATATGCATTTCAGCAACATGCAGTTTCTTCATGGAATTAGCTCTTACAGCAACATTTGTGTCTAGAGCCTTTGTATTTAGGGCTAGCTGAAAAGGGATTTGGCGCTGAAGTACTTTCTGAATGTGGAGTTGGTGGCATGTGAAAGCCGCCTGTGGAGCCTTCGTTTGTGTGGGATGCTCAGCAAGCTGCATTTCAGGAAAATGCACTCAAACGGCATTAAGCATACTGTGCGAAATCTGAGTTTGCTTGAGAGCTGCCTGTCATCCTGATGGTGTGTGAAGTCAGTGAGCCTAATGGAGTTGTTCTCCCACGACAACAACTCGGCTGATTCTTCTTCAATATGCAATTCAGCAACATGCTGTGGTGCTTGATGGAATTAGCTGTTACAGCAACATTTGTGTCTAGAGCCTTTGTATTTAGGGCTAGCTGAAAAAGGCTTTGGCGCTGAAGTGCTTTCTGAAAGTGGAGTTGGTTGCATGTGAAAGCCGCCTGTGGAGCCTTCGTTTGTGTGGGATGCTCAGCAAGCTGCATTTCAGGACAATGCACTCAACGGCATTAAGCATACTGTGTGAAATCTGAGTTTGCTTGAGAGCTGCCTGTCAGCCTGATGGTGTGTGAAGTCAGTGAGCCAAATGGAGTTGTTCTCCCACAAGAAACACTCGCCTGATTCTTCTTCAATATGCAATTCAGCAACATGCTGCCGTGCTTGATGGAATTAGCTGTTACAGCAACATTTCTGTCTAGAGCCTTTGTATTTAGGGCTAGCTAAAAATGTCTTTGGCGCTGAAGCGGTTTGTGCATGTGGAGTTGGTGGCATGTGAAAGCCGCCTGTGGAGCCTTCGTTTGTGTGGGATGCTCAGCAAGCTGCATTTCAGGACAATGCACTCAACGGCATTAAGCATACTGTGTGAAATCTGAGTTTTCTTGAGAGCTGCCTGTCAGCATGATGGTGTGTGAAGTCAGTGAGCCAAATGGAGTTGTTCTCCCACAAGAAACACTCGCCTGATTCTTCTTCAATATGCATTTCAGCAACATGCAGAGTTTCTTCATGGAATTAGCTCTTACAGCAACATTTGTGTCTAGAGCCTTTGTATTTAGGGCTAGCTGAAAAGGGATTTGGTACTGAAGTATTTTCTGAATGTGGAGTTGGTGGCATGTGAAACCCGCCTGTGGAGCCTTCCTTTGTGTGGGATGCTCAGCAAGCTGCATTTCAGGACAATGCACTCAAATGTCATTAAGCATACTCTTACAAATCTGAGTTTCCTTGAGAGCTGCCTGTCAGCCTGATTTTGTGTGAAGTCAGTGAGCCAAATGAAGTTGTTCTCCCACAAGAAACACTCGCCTGATTCTTCTTCAATATGCATTTCAGCAACATGCATTGTTTCTTCATGGAATTAGCTCTTGCAGCAACATTTGTGTCTAGAGCCTTTGTATTTAGGGCTAGCTGAAAAGGGATTTGGCGCTGAAGTAGTGTCTGAATGTGGAGTTGTGGCATGTGAAAGCCGCCTGTGGAGCCTTCGTTTGTGTGGGATGCTCAGCAACCTACATTTCAGGACAATGCACTCAAACGGCATTAAGCATACTCTGCGAAATCTGAGTTTGCTTGAGAGCTGCCTGTCAGCCTGATGCTGTGTGAAGTCAGTGAGCCAAATGGAGTTGTTCTCCCACAACAACCACTCGGTTGATTCTTCTTCAATATGCAATTCAGCAACATGCTGTGGTGCTTGATGAAATTAGCTCTTACAGCAACATTTGTGTCTAGAGCCTTTGTATTTAGGGCTAGCAGAAAAGGGCTTTGGCGCTGAAGTGCTTTCTGAATGTGGAGTGGTGGCATGTGAAACCCGCCTGTGGAGCCTTCATTTGTGTGGGATGCTCAGCAAGCTGCATTTCTGGACAATACACTCAAAAGGCATTAAGCATACTGTGAGAAATATCAGTTTGCTTGAGAGCTGCCTGTCAGCCTGATGGTGTGTGAAGTCAGTGAGCCAAATGGAGTTGTTCTCCCACAAGAAAAACTCGCCTGATTCTTCTTCAATATGCAAATCAGCAACATGCTACCGTGCTTGATGGAATTAGCTCTTACAGCAACATTTGTGTCTAGAGCCTTTGTATTTAGGGCTAGCTGAAAAAGGATTTGGCACTGAAGTAGTTTCTGAATGTGGAGTTGGTGGCATGTGAAACCCGCCTGTGGAGCCTTCGTTTGTGTGGGATGCTCAGCAAGCTGCATTTCAGGACAATGCACTCAAATGTCATTAAGCATACCTTGAGAAATCTGAGTTTCCTTGAGAGCTGCCTGTCAGCCTGATGGTGTGTGAAGTCAGTGAGCCAAATGGAGTTGTTCTCCCACAAGAAACACTCGCCTGATTCTTCTTCAATATGCATTTCAGCAACATGCAGAGTTTCTTCATGAAATTAGCTCTCACAGCAACATTTGTGTCTAGAGCCTTTGTATTTAGGGCTAGCTGAAAAGGGTTTTGGCGCTGATTTGGTTTCTGAATGTGGAGTTGGTGGCATGTGAAACCCACCTGTGGAGCCTTCTTTTGTGTGGGATGCTCAGCAAGCTGCATTTCAGGAAAATGCACTCAAACGGCATTAAGCATAATTTGCGAAATCCGAGTTTGCTTGAGAGCTGCCTGTCAGCCTGAAGGTGTGTGAAGTCAGTGAGCCCTATGGAGTTGTTCTCCCACATAAAACACTGGGCTGATGCTTCTTCAATATGCAATTCAGCAACATGCTGTGCTGCTGCTTGATGGAATTAGCTCTTACACCAACAATTGTGTCTAGAGCCTTTGTATTTAGGGCTAGCTGAAATGGGCTTTGGCACTGAAGTGGTTTCTGAATGTGGATTTGGTGGCAGGTGAAACCCGCCTGTGGAGCCTTCGTTTTTGTGGGATGCTCAGCAAGCTACATTTCAGGACAATGCACTCAAATGTCATTAAGCATACTGTGAGAAATCTCAGTTTGCTTGAGAGCTGCCTGTCAGCCTGATGGTGTGTGAAGTCAGTGAGCCAAATGGAGTTGTTCTCCCGCAAGAAACACTCGCCTGATTCTTCTTCAATATGCATTTCAGCAACATGCTGTGGTGCATGAAGGAATTAGCTCTTACAGCAACATTTGTGTCTAGAGCCTTTGTATTTAGGGCTAGCTAAAAATGTCTTTGGCGCTGAAGCGGTTTGTGCATGTGGAGTTGGTGGCATGTGAAAGCCGCCTGTGGAGCCTTCGTTTGTGTGGGACGCTCAGCAAGCTACATTTCAGCACAATGCACTCAAACGGCACTAGGCACACTCTGTGAAATGTGAGTTTGCTTGAGAGCTGCCTGTCATCCTGATGGTGTGTGAAGTCAGTTAGCCAAATGGAGTTGTTCTCCCAAAAGAACCACTCTGCTAATGCTTCTTCAATATGCAATTCAGCAACATGCAGAGTTTCTTCATGGAATTAGCTCTTTCAGCAACATTTCAGTCTAGAGCCTTTGTATTTAGGGCAGGCTGAAAAGGGCTTAGGCGCTTAAGCGGTTTGTGCATGTGGAGTTGGTGGCATGTGAAAGCCGCCTGTGGAGCCTTCGTTTGTGTGGGATGCTCAGCAAGCTGCATTTCAGGACAATGCACTCAAATGGCATTAAGCATACTGTGAGAAATCTGAGTTTGCTTGAGAGCTGCCTGTCAGCCTGATGGTGTGTGAAGTCAGTGAGCCAAATGGAGTTGTTCTCCCACAAGAAACACTCGCCTGATTCTTCTTCAATATGCAATTCAGCAACATGCTGCCGTGCTTGATGGAATTAGCTGTTACAGCAACATTTGCATCTAGAGCCTTTGTATTTAGGGCTACCTAAAAATGTCTTTGGCGCTGAAGTGGTTTGTGAATGTGGAGTTGGTGGCATGTGAAAGCCGCCTGTGGAGCCTTCGTTTGTGTGGGATGCTCAGCAAGCTGCATTTCAGGACAATGCACTCAACGGCATTAAGCATACTGTGCGAAATCTGAGTTTGCTTGAGAGCTGCCGGTCAGCATGATGGTGTGTGAAGTCAGTGAGCCAAATGGAGTTGTTCTCCCACAAGAAACACTCGCCTGATTCTTCTTCAATATGCATTTCAGCAACATGCAGAGTTTCTTCATGAAATTAGCTCTTACAGCAACATTTGTGTCTAGAGCCTTTGTATTTAGGGCTAGCTGAAAAGGGCTTAGGCGCTGAAGTACTTTCTGAATGTGGAGTTGGTGGCATGTGAAAGCCGCCTGTGGAGCCTTCGTTTGTGTGGGATGCTCAGCAAGCTGCATTTCAGGACAATGCACTCAAATGGCATTAAGCATACTGTGCGAAATCTGAGTTTGCTTGAGAGCTGCCTGCCAGCCAAATGGAGTTGTTCTCCCACAAGAAACACTTGCCTGATTCTTCTTCAATATGTATTTCAGCGACATGCAGAGTTTCTTCATGGAATTAGCTCTTGCAGCAACATTTGTGTCTAGAGCCTTTGTATTTTGGGCTAGCTGAAAAGGGATTTGGCGCTGAAGTAGTTTCTGAATGTGGAGTTGGTGGCATGGGAATGCCGCCTGTGGAGCCTTCGTTTGTGTGGGATGCTCAGCAAGCTGCATTTCAGGAAAATGCACTCAAACAGCATTAAGGATACTGTGCGAAATCTGAGTTTGCTTGAGAGCTGCCTGTCAGCCTGATGGTGTGTGAAGTCAGTGAGCCAAATGGAGTTGTTCTCCCACGACACCAACTCGGCTGATTCTTCTTCAATATGCAATTCAGCAACATGCTGTGGTGCTTGTTCGAATTAGCTCTTACAGCAACATTTGTGTCTAGAGCCTTTGTATTTAGGGCTAGCTGAAAAGGGCTTTGGCGCTGAAGTTGCCTGAGAATGTGGAGTTGGTGGCATGTGAAACCCGCATGTGGAGCCTTCGTTTGTGTGGGATGCTCAGCAAGCTGCATTTCTGGACAATGCACTCAAATGTCATTAAGCATACTTTGCGAAATCCGAGTTTACTTGAGAGCTGCCTGTCAGCCTGATGGTGTGTGAGGTCAGTGAGCCAAATGGAGTTGTTCTCCCACAAGAAACACTCGCCTGATTCTTCTTCAATATGCAAATCAG
Source organism: Ochotona princeps (assembly GCF_030435755.1). Classification (NCBI taxonomy): domain Eukaryota; kingdom Metazoa; phylum Chordata; class Mammalia; order Lagomorpha; family Ochotonidae; genus Ochotona; species Ochotona princeps. The sequence continues at coordinate 83,861 of NW_026701656.1, forward strand.
CAACATGCTGCCGTGCTTGATGGAATTAGCTCTTACAGCAACATTTGTGTCTAGAGCCTTTGTATTTAGGGCTAGCTGAAAAGGGATTTGGCGCTGAAGTACTTTCTGAATGTGGAGTTTGTGGCATGTGAAAACCACCTGTGGAGCTTTCGTTTGTGTGGGATGCTCAGCAAGCTGCATTTCAGGACAATGCACTCAAACGACATTAAGCATACTTTGCGAAATCCGAGTTTGCTTGAGATCTGCCTGTCAGCCTGATGGTGTGTGAGGTCAGTGAGCCAAATGGAGTTGTTCTCCCACAAGAAACACTAGGCTGATGCTTCTTCAATATGCATTTCAGCAACATGCTATGCTCCTGCTTGATGGAATTAGCTTTTACAGCCACATTTGTGTCTAGAGCCTTTGTATTTAGGGCTAGCTGAAAAGGGCTTTGGCACTGAATTGGTTTCTGAATGTGGAGTTGGTGGCATGTGAAACCCGCCTGTGGAGCCTTCATTTGTGTTGGATGCTCAGCAAGCTGCATTTCAGGACCACTCGCCTGATTCTTCTTCAATATGCAATTCAGCAACATGCTGTGGTGCTTGAAGGAATTAGCTCTTACAGCAACATTTGTGTCTAGAGACTTTGTATTTAGGGCTAGCTAAAAAATCTCTTTGGCGCTGAAGCGGTTTGTGCACGTGGAGTTGGTGGCATGTGAAACCGCCTGTGGAGCCTTCGTTTGTGTGGGATGCTCAGCAAGCTACATTTCAGGACAATGCACTCAAACGGCATTAAGCATACTCTTAGAAATCTCAGTTTGCTTGAGAGCTGCCTGTCAGCCTGATGGTGTGTGAAGTCAGTGAGCCAAATGGAGTTGTTCTCCCACAAGAACCACTCGCCTGATTCTTCTTCAATATGCAATTCAGCAACATGTTGCCCTGCTTAATGGAATTAGCTGTTACAGCAAAATTTGCGTCTAGAGCCTTTGTATTTAGGGCTAGCTGAAAAGGGATTTGGCACTGAAGCGGTTTGTGCATGTGGAGTTGGTGGCATGTGAAAGCCGCCTGTGGAGCCTTCGTTTGTGTGGGATGCTCAGCAAGCTGCATTTCAGGACAATGCACTCAAACGGCATTAAGCATACTGTGCGAAATCTGAGTTTGCTTGACAGCTGCCTGTCAGCCTGATGGTGTGTGAAGTCAGTGAGCCAAATGGAGTTGTCCTCCCGCAAGAACCACTCGCCTGATTCTTATCCAATACGCAATTCAGCAACATGCTGCCCTGCTTGATGGAATTTGCTCTTACAACAACATTTGTGTCTAGAGCCTTTGTATTTAGGGCTAGATGAAAAGGGCTTTGGCGCTGAAGTAGTGTCTGAATGTGGAGTTGGTTGCATGAGAAACCCGCCTGTGGAGCCTTATTTGTGTGGGATGCTCAGCAAGCTGCATTTCAGGACAATGCACTCAAATGTCATTAACCATACTCTTAGAAATCTCAGTTTGCTTGAGAGCTGCCTGTCAGCCTAATGGTGTGTGAAGTCAGTGAGCCAAAAGGAGTTGTTCTCCCACAAGAAACACTCGGTTGGTTCTTCTTCAATGTGCAATTCAGCAACATGCTGTGCTGCTGCTTGATGGAATTAGCTCTTACAGCAACATTTGTGTCTAGAGCCTTTGTATTTAGGGCTAGCCGAAAATGGCTTTGGCGCTGAAGCGGTTTGTGCACGTGGAGTTGGTGGCATGTGAAAGCCACCTGTGGAGCCTTTGTTTGTGTGGGATGCTCAGCAAGCTGCATTTCAGGACAATGCACTCAAAGGCATTAAGCATACTGTGGGAAATCTGAGTTTGCTTGAGAGCTGCCTGTCAGCATGATGGTGTGTGAAGTCAGTGAGCCAAATGGAGTTGTTCTCCCAGAAGAAACCCCTACTGATTTTTCTGCAATATGCAATTCAGCAACATGCTGTGCTGCTGCTTCATTTAATTAGCTCTTACAGCAACATTTGCGTCTAGAGCCTTTGTATTTAGGGCTAGATAAAAATGGCTTTGGCACTGAAGTGGTTTCTGAATGTGGAGTTGGTGGCATGTGAAACACGCCTGTGGAGCCTTCCTTTGTGTTGGATGCTCAGCAAGCTGCATTTCAGGACAATGCACTCAAACAGCATTGAGCATAGGGTAAAGACGTAGTTTGCTTGAGAGCTGCCTATCAGCCTGATGGTGTGTGAAGTCAGTGAGCCAAATGGAGTTGTTCTCCCACAAGAAACATTCGCCTGATTCTTCTTCAATATGCAATTCAGCAACATGCTGCCCTGCTTGATGGAATTAGTTCTTACAGCAACATTTGTGTCTAGAGCCTTTGTATTTAGGGCTAGCCGAAAAGGGATTTGGCGCTGAAGTGGTCTCTGAATGTGGAGTTGGTTGCATGTGAAAGCCGCCTGTGGAGCCTTCGTTTGTGTGGGATGCTCAGCAAGCTGCATTTCAGGACAATGCACTCAAATGGCATTAAGCATACTGTGAGAAATCTGAGTTTGCATGACAACGGCCTGTCAGCCTGATGGTGTGTGAAGTCAGTGAGCCAAATGGAGTTGTTCTCACACAAGAAACACTCGCCTGATTCTTCTTCAATATGCATTTCAGCAACATGCAGTTTCTTCATGGAATTAGCTCTTACAGCAACATTTGTATCTAGAGCCTTTGCATTTAGGGCTAGCTGAAAAGGGATTTGGCGCTGAAGTGGTTTCTGAATGTGGAGTTGGTGGCATGTGAAACCCGCCTGTGGAGCCTTCGTTTGTGTGGGATGCTCAGCAAGCTGCATTTCAGGACAATGCACTCAAACGGCATTAAGCATACTCTTACAAATCTGAGTTTGCTTGAGAGCTGCCTGTCAGCCTGATGGTGTGTGAAGTCAGTGAGCCAAATGGAGTTGTTCTCCCACAACAACCACTCGCCTGATTCTTCTTCAATATGCAATTCAGCAACATGCTGTGCTGCTGCTTGATGGAATTAGCTCTTACAGCAACATTTGTGTCTAGAGCCTTTGTATTTAGGGCTAGCTGAAAAGGGCTTTGGCGCTGAAGTACTTTCTGAATGTGGAGTTGGTAACATGTGAAACCCACCTGTGGAGCCTTCGTTTGTGTGGGATGCTCAGCAAGCTGCATTTCAGGAAAATGCACTCAATCGGCATTAAGCATACTTTGCGAAATCTGAGTTTGCTTGAGAGCTGCCTGTCAGCCTGATGATGTGTGAAGTCTCTGAGCCAAATGGAGTTGTTCTCCCACAAGAACCACTCGCCTGATTCTTCTTCAATATGTAATTCAGCAACATGCTGCCCTGGTTGATGGAAATTGCTCTTACAGCAACATTTGTGTCTAGAGCCTTTGTATTTAGGGCTAGCTGAAAAGGGCTTTGGCACTGAAGTAGTTTCTGAATGTGGAGTTGGTGGCATGTGAAACACGCCTGTGGAGCCTTCGTTTGTGTGGGATGCTCAGCAAGCTGCATTTCAGGACAATGCACTCAAATGTCATTAACCATACTCTAAGAAATCTCAGTTTGCTTGAGAGCTGCCTGTCAGCCTGATGGTGTGTGAAGTCAGTGAGCCAAATGGAGTTGTTCTCCCACAAGAAACACTCGCCTGATTCTTATCCAATATGCAATTCAGCAACATGCTGTGGTGCTTGATGGAATTAGCTCTTACAGCAACATTTGTGTCTAGAGACTTTGTATTTAGGGCTAGCTGAAAAGGGCATTGGCGCTGAAATAGTTTCTGAATGTGGAGTTGGTTGATTGAGAAACCCGCCTGTGGAGCCTGATTTGTGTGGGATGCTCAGCAAGCTGCATTTCAGGACAATGCACTCAAATGTCATTAACCATACTCTTAGAAATCTCAGTTTTCTTGAGAGCTGCCTGTCAGCCTAATGGTGTGTGAAGTCAGTGAGCCAATGGAGTTGTTCTCCCACAAGAAACACTCGGCTGGTTCTTCTTCAATATGCAATTCAGCACCATGCAGTGATGCTTGGTGGAATTAGCTCTTACAGCAACATTTGTGTCTAGAGCCTTTGTATTTAGGGCTAGCTAAAAATGGCTTTGGCGCTGAAGTGGTTTCTGAATGTGGAATTTGTGGCATGAGAAACCCGCCTGTGGAGCCTGATTTGTGTGGGATGCTCAGCAAGCTGCATTTCAGGACAATGCACTCAAATGTCATTAATCATACTCTTAGAAATCTCAGTTTCCTTGAGAGCTGCCTGTCAGCATAATGGTGTGTGAAGTCAGTGAGCCAAATGGAGTTGTTCTCCCACAAGAAACACTCGGCTGATTCTTCTTCAATATGCAATTCAGCACCATGCAGTGATGCTTGATGGAATTAGCTCTTACAGCAACATTTGTGTCTAGAGCCTTTGTATTTAGGGCTAGCTAAAAATGTCTTTGGCGCTGAAGCGGTTTGTGCATGTGGAGTTTGTGGCATGTGAAAGCCGCCTGTGGAGCCTTCGTTTGTGTGGGATGCTCAGCCAGCTACATTTCAGTACAATGCACTCAAACGGCATTAAGCATACTGTGCGAAATCTGAGTTTGCTTGAGAGCTGCCTGTCAGCCTGATGGTTTGTTGAAGTCAGTGAGCCAAATGGAGTTGTTCTCCCACAAGAAACATTCGCCTGATTCTTCTTCAATATGCAATTCAGCAAATTTTTGCCCTGCTTGATGGAATTTGCTCTTGCAGCAACATTTGTGTCTAGAGCCTTTGTATTTAGGGCTAGCCGAAAAAGGATTTGGCGCTGAGGTGGTTTCTGAATGTGGAGTTGGTGGCATGTGAAACCCGCCTGTGGAGCCTTCGTTTGTGTGGGATGCTCAGCAAGCTGCATTTCAGGACAATGCACTCAATGGCATTAAGCATACTGTGAGAAATCTGAGTTTGCGTGACAACTGCCTGTCAGCCTGATGGTGTGAGAAGTCAGTGAGCCAAAAGGAGTTGTTCTCCCACATGAAACACTCGCCTGATTCTTCTTCAATATGCATTTCAGCAACATGCAGTTTCTTCATGGAATTAGCTCTTACAGCAACATTTGTGTCTAGAGCCTTTGTATTTAGGGCTAGCTGAAAAGGGATTTGGCGCTGAAGTACTTTCTGAATGTGGAGTTGGTGGCATGTGAAAGCCGCCTGTGGAGCCTTCGTTTGTGTGGGATGCTCAGCAAGCTGCATTTCAGGAAAATGCACTCAAACGGCATTAAGCATACTGTGCGAAATCTGAGTTTGCTTGAGAGCTGCCTGTCATCCTGATGGTGTGTGAAGTCAGTGAGCCTAATGGAGTTGTTCTCCCACGACAACAACTCGGCTGATTCTTCTTCAATATGCAATTCAGCAACATGCTGTGGTGCTTGATGGAATTAGCTGTTACAGCAACATTTGTGTCTAGAGCCTTTGTATTTAGGGCTAGCTGAAAAAGGCTTTGGCGCTGAAGTGCTTTCTGAAAGTGGAGTTGGTTGCATGTGAAAGCCGCCTGTGGAGCCTTCGTTTGTGTGGGATGCTCAGCAAGCTGCATTTCAGGACAATGCACTCAACGGCATTAAGCATACTGTGTGAAATCTGAGTTTGCTTGAGAGCTGCCTGTCAGCCTGATGGTGTGTGAAGTCAGTGAGCCAAATGGAGTTGTTCTCCCACAAGAAACACTCGCCTGATTCTTCTTCAATATGCAATTCAGCAACATGCTGCCGTGCTTGATGGAATTAGCTGTTACAGCAACATTTCTGTCTAGAGCCTTTGTATTTAGGGCTAGCTAAAAATGTCTTTGGCGCTGAAGCGGTTTGTGCATGTGGAGTTGGTGGCATGTGAAAGCCGCCTGTGGAGCCTTCGTTTGTGTGGGATGCTCAGCAAGCTGCATTTCAGGACAATGCACTCAACGGCATTAAGCATACTGTGTGAAATCTGAGTTTTCTTGAGAGCTGCCTGTCAGCATGATGGTGTGTGAAGTCAGTGAGCCAAATGGAGTTGTTCTCCCACAAGAAACACTCGCCTGATTCTTCTTCAATATGCATTTCAGCAACATGCAGAGTTTCTTCATGGAATTAGCTCTTACAGCAACATTTGTGTCTAGAGCCTTTGTATTTAGGGCTAGCTGAAAAGGGATTTGGTACTGAAGTATTTTCTGAATGTGGAGTTGGTGGCATGTGAAACCCGCCTGTGGAGCCTTCCTTTGTGTGGGATGCTCAGCAAGCTGCATTTCAGGACAATGCACTCAAATGTCATTAAGCATACTCTTACAAATCTGAGTTTCCTTGAGAGCTGCCTGTCAGCCTGATTTTGTGTGAAGTCAGTGAGCCAAATGAAGTTGTTCTCCCACAAGAAACACTCGCCTGATTCTTCTTCAATATGCATTTCAGCAACATGCATTGTTTCTTCATGGAATTAGCTCTTGCAGCAACATTTGTGTCTAGAGCCTTTGTATTTAGGGCTAGCTGAAAAGGGATTTGGCGCTGAAGTAGTGTCTGAATGTGGAGTTGTGGCATGTGAAAGCCGCCTGTGGAGCCTTCGTTTGTGTGGGATGCTCAGCAACCTACATTTCAGGACAATGCACTCAAACGGCATTAAGCATACTCTGCGAAATCTGAGTTTGCTTGAGAGCTGCCTGTCAGCCTGATGCTGTGTGAAGTCAGTGAGCCAAATGGAGTTGTTCTCCCACAACAACCACTCGGTTGATTCTTCTTCAATATGCAATTCAGCAACATGCTGTGGTGCTTGATGAAATTAGCTCTTACAGCAACATTTGTGTCTAGAGCCTTTGTATTTAGGGCTAGCAGAAAAGGGCTTTGGCGCTGAAGTGCTTTCTGAATGTGGAGTGGTGGCATGTGAAACCCGCCTGTGGAGCCTTCATTTGTGTGGGATGCTCAGCAAGCTGCATTTCTGGACAATACACTCAAAAGGCATTAAGCATACTGTGAGAAATATCAGTTTGCTTGAGAGCTGCCTGTCAGCCTGATGGTGTGTGAAGTCAGTGAGCCAAATGGAGTTGTTCTCCCACAAGAAAAACTCGCCTGATTCTTCTTCAATATGCAAATCAGCAACATGCTACCGTGCTTGATGGAATTAGCTCTTACAGCAACATTTGTGTCTAGAGCCTTTGTATTTAGGGCTAGCTGAAAAAGGATTTGGCACTGAAGTAGTTTCTGAATGTGGAGTTGGTGGCATGTGAAACCCGCCTGTGGAGCCTTCGTTTGTGTGGGATGCTCAGCAAGCTGCATTTCAGGACAATGCACTCAAATGTCATTAAGCATACCTTGAGAAATCTGAGTTTCCTTGAGAGCTGCCTGTCAGCCTGATGGTGTGTGAAGTCAGTGAGCCAAATGGAGTTGTTCTCCCACAAGAAACACTCGCCTGATTCTTCTTCAATATGCATTTCAGCAACATGCAGAGTTTCTTCATGAAATTAGCTCTCACAGCAACATTTGTGTCTAGAGCCTTTGTATTTAGGGCTAGCTGAAAAGGGTTTTGGCGCTGATTTGGTTTCTGAATGTGGAGTTGGTGGCATGTGAAACCCACCTGTGGAGCCTTCTTTTGTGTGGGATGCTCAGCAAGCTGCATTTCAGGAAAATGCACTCAAACGGCATTAAGCATAATTTGCGAAATCCGAGTTTGCTTGAGAGCTGCCTGTCAGCCTGAAGGTGTGTGAAGTCAGTGAGCCCTATGGAGTTGTTCTCCCACATAAAACACTGGGCTGATGCTTCTTCAATATGCAATTCAGCAACATGCTGTGCTGCTGCTTGATGGAATTAGCTCTTACACCAACAATTGTGTCTAGAGCCTTTGTATTTAGGGCTAGCTGAAATGGGCTTTGGCACTGAAGTGGTTTCTGAATGTGGATTTGGTGGCAGGTGAAACCCGCCTGTGGAGCCTTCGTTTTTGTGGGATGCTCAGCAAGCTACATTTCAGGACAATGCACTCAAATGTCATTAAGCATACTGTGAGAAATCTCAGTTTGCTTGAGAGCTGCCTGTCAGCCTGATGGTGTGTGAAGTCAGTGAGCCAAATGGAGTTGTTCTCCCGCAAGAAACACTCGCCTGATTCTTCTTCAATATGCATTTCAGCAACATGCTGTGGTGCATGAAGGAATTAGCTCTTACAGCAACATTTGTGTCTAGAGCCTTTGTATTTAGGGCTAGCTAAAAATGTCTTTGGCGCTGAAGCGGTTTGTGCATGTGGAGTTGGTGGCATGTGAAAGCCGCCTGTGGAGCCTTCGTTTGTGTGGGACGCTCAGCAAGCTACATTTCAGCACAATGCACTCAAACGGCACTAGGCACACTCTGTGAAATGTGAGTTTGCTTGAGAGCTGCCTGTCATCCTGATGGTGTGTGAAGTCAGTTAGCCAAATGGAGTTGTTCTCCAAAAGAACCACTCTGCTAATGCTTCTTCAATATGCAATTCAGCAACATGCAGAGTTTCTTCATGGAATTAGCTCTTTCAGCAACATTTCAGTCTAGAGCCTTTGTATTTAGGGCAGGCTGAAAAGGGCTTAGGCGCTTAAGCGGTTTGTGCATGTGGAGTTGGTGGCATGTGAAAGCCGCCTGTGGAGCCTTCGTTTGTGTGGGATGCTCAGCAAGCTGCATTTCAGGACAATGCACTCAAATGGCATTAAGCATACTGTGAGAAATCTGAGTTTGCTTGAGAGCTGCCTGTCAGCCTGATGGTGTGTGAAGTCAGTGAGCCAAATGGAGTTGTTCTCCCACAAGAAACACTCGCCTGATTCTTCTTCAATATGCAATTCAGCAACATGCTGCCGTGCTTGATGGAATTAGCTGTTACAGCAACATTTGCATCTAGAGCCTTTGTATTTAGGGCTACCTAAAAATGTCTTTGGCGCTGAAGTGGTTTGTGAATGTGGAGTTGGTGGCATGTGAAAGCCGCCTGTGGAGCCTTCGTTTGTGTGGGATGCTCAGCAAGCTGCATTTCAGGACAATGCACTCAACGGCATTAAGCATACTGTGCGAAATCTGAGTTTGCTTGAGAGCTGCCGGTCAGCATGATGGTGTGTGAAGTCAGTGAGCCAAATGGAGTTGTTCTCCCACAAGAAACACTCGCCTGATTCTTCTTCAATATGCATTTCAGCAACATGCAGAGTTTCTTCATGAAATTAGCTCTTACAGCAACATTTGTGTCTAGAGCCTTTGTATTTAGGGCTAGCTGAAAAGGGCTTAGGCGCTGAAGTACTTTCTGAATGTGGAGTTGGTGGCATGTGAAAGCCGCCTGTGGAGCCTTCGTTTGTGTGGGATGCTCAGCAAGCTGCATTTCAGGACAATGCACTCAAATGGCATTAAGCATACTGTGCGAAATCTGAGTTTGCTTGAGAGCTGCCTGCCAGCCAAATGAGTTGTTCTCCCACAAGAAACACTTGCCTGATTCTTCTTCAATATGTATTTCAGCGACATGCAGAGTTTCTTCATGGAATTAGCTCTTGCAGCAACATTTGTGTCTAGAGCCTTTGTATTTTGGGCTAGCTGAAAAGGGATTTGGCGCTGAAGTAGTTTCTGAATGTGGAGTTGGTGGCATGGGAATGCCGCCTGTGGAGCCTTCGTTTGTGTGGGATGCTCAGCAAGCTGCATTTCAGGAAAATGCACTCAAACAGCATTAAGGATACTGTGCGAAATCTGAGTTTGCTTGAGAGCTGCCTGTCAGCCTGATGGTGTGTGAAGTCAGTGAGCCAAATGGAGTTGTTCTCCCACGACACCAACTCGGCTGATTCTTCTTCAATATGCAATTCAGCAACATGCTGTGGTGCTTGTTCGAATTAGCTCTTACAGCAACATTTGTGTCTAGAGCCTTTGTATTTAGGGCTAGCTGAAAAGGGCTTTGGCGCTGAAGTTGCCTGAGAATGTGGAGTTGGTGGCATGTGAAACCCGCATGTGGAGCCTTCGTTTGTGTGGGATGCTCAGCAAGCTGCATTTCTGGACAATGCACTCAAATGTCATTAAGCATACTTTGCGAAATCCGAGTTTACTTGAGAGCTGCCTGTCAGCCTGATGGTGTGTGAGGTCAGTGAGCCAAATGGAGTTGTTCTCCCACAAGAAACACTCGCCTGATTCTTCTTCAATATGCAAATCAGCAACATGCTGCCGTGCTTGATGGAATTAGCTCTTACAGCAACATTTGTGTCTAGAGCCTTTGTATTTAGGGCTAGCTGAAAAGGGATTTGGCGCTGAAGTACTTTCTGAATGTGGAGTTTGTGGCATGTGAAAACCACCTGTGGAGCTTTCGTTTGTGTGGGATGCTCAGCAAGCTGCATTTCAGGACAATGCACTCAAACGACATTAAGCATACTTTGCGAAATCCGAGTTTGCTTGAGATCTGCCTGTCAGCCTGATGGTGTGTGAGGTCAGTGAGCCAAATGGAGTTGTTCTCCCACAAGAAACACTAGGCTGATGCTTCTTCAATATGCATTTCAGCAACATGCTATGCTCCTGCTTGATGGAATTAGCTTTTACAGCCACATTTGTGTCTAGAGCCTTTGTATTTAGGGCTAGCTGAAAAGGGCTTTGGCACTGAATTGGTTTCTGAATGTGGAGTTGGTGGCATGTGAAACCCGCCTGTGGAGCCTTCATTTGTGTTGGATGCTCAGCAAGCTGCATTTCAGGACCACTCGCCTGATTCTTCTTCAATATGCAATTCAGCAACATGCTGTGGTGCTTGAAGGAATTAGCTCTTACAGCAACATTTGTGTCTAGAGACTTTGTATTTAGGGCTAGCTAAAAAATCTCTTTGGCGCTGAAGCGGTTTGTGCACGTGGAGTTGGTGGCATGTGAAACCGCCTGTGGAGCCTTCGTTTGTGTGGGATGCTCAGCAAGCTACATTTCAGGACAATGCACTCAAACGGCATTAAGCATACTGTGAGAAATCTCAGTTTGCTTGAGAGCTGCCTGTCAGCCTGATGGTGTGTGAAGTCAGTGAGCCAAATGGAGTTGTTCTCCCACAAGAACCACTCGCCTGATTCTTCTTCAATATGCAATTCAGCAACATGTTGCCCTGCTTAATGGAATTAGCTGTTACAGCAAAATTTGCGTCTAGAGCCTTTGTATTTAGGGCTAGCTGAAAAGGGATTTGGCACTGAAGCGGTTTGTGCATGTGGAGTTGGTGGCATGTGAAAGCCGCCTGTGGAGCCTTCGTTTGTGTGGGATGCTCAGCAAGCTGCATTTCAGGACAATGCACTCAAACGGCATTAAGCATACTGTGCGAAATCTGAGTTTGCTTGACAGCTGCCTGTCAGCCTGATGGTGTGTGAAGTCAGTGAGCCAAATGGAGTTGTCCTCCCGCAAGAAACACTCGCCTGATTCTTATCCAATACGCAATTCAGCAACATGCTGCCCTGCTTGATGGAATTTGCTCTTACAACAACATTTGTGTCTAGAGCCTTTGTATTTAGGGCTAGATGAAAAGGGATTTGGCGCTGAACTGGTGTCTGAATGTGGAGTTGGTTGCATGAGAAACCCGCCTGTGGAGCCTTATTTGTGTGGGATGCTCAGCAAGCTGCATTTCAGGACAATGCACTCAAATGTCATTAACCATACTCTTAGAAATCTCAGTTTGCTTGAGAGCTGCCTGTCAGCCTAATGGTGTGTGAAGTCAGTGAGCCAAAAGGAGTTGTTCTCCCACAAGAAACACTCGGTTGGTTCTTCTTCAATGTGCAATTCAGCAACATGCTGTGCTGCTGCTTGATGGAATTAGCTCTTACAGCAACATTTGTGTCTAGAGCCTTTGTATTTAGGGCTAGCCGAAAATGGCTTTGGCGCTGAAGCGGTTTGTGCACGTGGAGTTGGTGGCATGTGAAAGCCACCTGTGGAGCCTTTGTTTGTGTGGGATGCTCAGCAAGCTGCATTTCAGGACAATGCACTCAAAGGCATTAAGCATACTGTGGGAAATCTGAGTTTGCTTGAGAGCTGCCTGTCAGCCTGATGGTGTGTGAAGTCAGTGAGCCAAATGGAGTTGTTCTCCCAGAAGAAACCCCTGCTGATTTTTCTGCAATATGCAATTCAGCAACATGCTGTGCTGCTGCTTCATTTAATTAGCTCTTACAGCAACATTTGCGTCTAGAGCCTTTGTATTTAGGGCTAGCTAAAAATGGCTTTGGCACTGAAGTGGTTTCTGAATGTGGAGTTGGTGGCATGTGAAACACGCCTGTGGAGCCTTCCTTTGTGTTGGATGCTCAGCAAGCTGCATTTCAGGACAATGCACTCAAACAGCATTGAGCATAGGGTGAAGACGTAGTTTGCTTGAGAGCTGCCTATCAGCCTGATGGTGTGTGAAGTCAGTGAGCCAAATGGAGTTGTTCTCCCACAAGAAACATTCGCCTGATTCTTCTTCAATATGCAATTCAGCAACATGCTGCCCTGCTTGATGGAATTAGCTCTTACAGCAACATTTGTGTCTAGAGCCTTTGTATTTAGGGCTAGCCGAAAAGGGATTTGGCGCTGAAGTGGTTTCTGAATGTGGAGTTGGTGGCATGTGAAAGCCGCCTGTGGAGCCTTCGTTTGTGTGGGATGCTCAGCAAGCTGCATTTCAGGACAATGCACTCAAATGGCATTAAGCATACTGTGAGAAATCTGAGTTTGCATGACAACGGCCTGTCAGCCTGATGGTGTGTGAAGTCAGTGAGCCAAAAGAGTTGTTCTCACACAAGAAACACTCGCCTGATTCTTCTTCAATATGCATTTCAGCAACATGCAGTTTCTTCATGGAATTAGCTCTTACAGCAACATTTGTATCTAGAGCCTTTGTATTTAGGGCTAGCTGAAAAGGGATTTGGCGCTGAAGTACTTTCTGAATGTGGAGTTGGTGGCATGTGAAACCCGCCTGTGGAGCCTTCGTTTGTGTGGGATGCTCAGCAAGCTGCATTTCAGGACAATGCACTCAAACGGCATTAAGCATACTCTTACAAATCTGAGTTTGCTTGAGAGCTGCCTGTCAGCCTGATGGTGTGTGAAGTCAGTGAGCCAAATGGAGTTGTTCTCCCACAACAACCACTCGCCTGATTCTTCTTCAATATGCAATTCAGCAACATGCTGTGCTGCTGCTTGATGGAATTAGCTCTTACAGCAACATTTGTGTCTAGAGCCTTTGTATTTAGGGCTAGCTGAAAAGGGCTTTGGCGCTGAAGTACTTTCTGAATGTGGAGTTGGTAACATGTGAAACCCACCTGTGGAGCCTTCGTTTGTGTGGGATGCTCAGCAAGCTGCATTTCAGGAAAATGCACTCAATCGGCATTAAGCATACTTTGCGAAATCTGAGTTTGCTTGAGAGCTGCCTGTCAGCCTGATGATGTGTGAAGTCTCTGAGCCAAATGGAGTTGTTCTCCCACAAGAACCACTCGCCTGATTCTTCTTCAATATGTAATTCAGCAACATGCTGCCCTGGTTGATGGAAATTGCTCTTACAGCAACATTTGTGTCTAGAGCCTTTGTATTTAGGGCTAGCTGAAAAGGGCTTTGGCACTGAAGTAGTTTCTGAATGTGGAGTTGGTGGCATGTGAAACCCGCCTGTGGAGCCTTCGTTTGTGTGGGATGCTCAGCAAGCTGCATTTCAGGACAATGCACTCAATGGCATTAAGCATACTGTCAGAAATCTGAGTTTGCGTGACAACTGCCTGTCAGCCTGATGGTGTGAGAAGTCAGTGAGCCAAAAGGAGTTGTTCTCACACAAGAAACTCTCGCCTGATTCTTCTTCAATATGCATTTCAGCAACATGCAGTTTCTTCATGGAATTAGCTCTTACAGCAACATTTGTGTCTAGAGCCTTTGTATTTAGGGCTAGCTGAAAAGGGATTTGGCGCTGAAGTACTTTCTGAATGTGGAGTTGGTGGCATGTGAAACCCGCCTGTGGAGACTTCCTTTGTGTGGGATGCTCAGCAAGCTGCATTTCAGGACAATGCACTCAAACGGCATTAAGCATACCTTGAGAAATCTGAGTTTCCTTGAGAGCTGCCTGTCAGCCTGATGGTGTGTGAAGTCAGTGAGCCAAATGGAGTTGTTCTCCCACAAGAAACACTCGCCTGATTCTTCTTCAATATGCATTTCAGCAACATGCAGTTTCTTCATGGAATTAGCTCTTACAGCAACATTTGTGTCTAGAGCCTTTGTATTTAGGGCTAGCTGAAAAGGGATTTGGCGCTGAAGTACTTTCTGAATGTGGAGTTGGTGGCATGTGAAACTCGCCTGTGGAGCCTTCGTTTGTGTGGGATGCTCAGCAAGCTGCATTTCAGGACAATGCACTCAAACGGCATTAAGCATACTGTGCGAAATCTGAGTTTGCTTGAGAGCTGCCTGTCAGCCTGATGGTGTGTGAAGTCAGTGAGCCAAATGGAGTTGTTCTACCACAAGAACCACTCGGCTGGTGCTTCTTCAATATGCATTTCAGCAACATGCTATGCTGCTACTTGTTGGAATTAGCTCTTACAGCAACATTTGCGTCTAGAGCCTTTGTATTTAGGGCTAGCTGAAAAGGGCTTTGTCGCTGAAGTTGTTTCTGAATGTGGAGTTGGTAACATGTGAAACCCACCTGTGGAGCCTTTGTTTGTGTGGGATGCTCAGCAAGCTGCATTTCAGGAAAATGCACTCAATCGGCATTAAGCATACTTTGCGAAATCTGAGTTTGCTTGAGAGCTGCCTGTCAGCCTGATGGTGTGTGAAGTCTCTGAGGCAAATGGAGTTGTTCTCCCACAAGAACCACTCGCCTGATTCTTCTTCAATATGTAATTCAGCAACATGCTGCGCTGCTTGATGGAATTAGCTTTTACAGCAACATTTGTGTCTAGAGCCTTTGTATTTAGGGCTAGCTAAAAAAGGATTTGGCACTGAAGTAGTTTCTGAATGTGGAGTTGGTGGCATGTGAAACCCGCCTGTGGAGCCTTCGTTTGTGTGGGATGCTCATCAAGCTGCATTTCAGGACAATGCACTCAACGGCATTAAGCATACTGTGTGAAATGTGTTTGCTTGAGAGCTGCCTGTCAGCCTGATGGTGTGTGAAGTCAGTGAGCCAAATGGAGTTGTTCTCCCACAAGAAACACTCGCCTGATTCTTATCCAATATGCAATTCAGCAACATGCTGTGGTGCTTGATGGAATTAGCTCTTACAGCCACATTTGCGTCTAGAGCCTTTGTATTTAGGGCTAGCTGAAAAGGGCATTGGCGCTGAAGTGGTTTCTGAATGTGGAGTTGGTTGATTGAGAAACCCGCCTGTGGAGCCTTCGTTTGTGTGGGATGCTCAGCAAGCTGCATTTCAGGACAATGCACTCAAATGTCATTAACCATACTCTTAGAAATCTCAGTTTCCTTGAGAGCTGCCTGTCAGCCTAATGGTGTGTGAAGTCAGTGAGCCAAATGGAGTTGTTCTCCCACAAGAAACACTCGGCTGATTCTTCTTCAATATGCAATTCAGCACCATGCAGTGATGCTTGATGGAATTAGCTCTTACACCAACATTTCTGTCTAGAGCCTTTGTATTTAGGGCTAGCTAAAAATGGCTTTGGCGCTGAAGCGGTTTGTGCATGTGGAGTTGGTGGCGTGCGAAACACGCCTGTGGAGCCTTCGTTTGTGTGGGACGCTCAGCAAGCTACTTTTCAGGACAATGCACTCAAACGGCATTAAGCATACTCTTACAAATCTGAGTTTGCTTGAGAGCTGCCTGTCAGCCTGATGCTGTGTGAAGTCAGTGAGCCAAATGGAGTTGTTCTCCCACAAGAAACACTCGCCTGATTCTTCTTCAATATGCATTTCAGCAAATTGCTGTCCTGCTTGATGGAATTAGCTCTTACAGCAACATTTGTGTCTAGAGCCTTTGTATTTAGGGCTAGCTGAAAAGGGCTTTGGCGCTGAAGTTGTTTCTGAATGTGGAGTTGGTGGCATGTGAAACCCGCCTGTGGAGCCTTCGTTTGTGTGGGATGCTCAGCAAGCTGCATTTCAGGACAATGCACTCAACTGTCATTAAGCATACTGTGCGAAATCTGAGCATGCTTGAGAGCTGCCTGTCAGCCTGATGCTGTGTGAAGTCAGTGAGCCAAATGGAGTTGTTCTCACACAAGAAAAACTCGACTGATTCTTCTTCAATATGCATTTTAGCAACATGCCGAGTTTCTTCATGGAATTAGCTCTTACAGCAACATTTGTGACTAGAGCCTTTGTATTTATGGCTAGCTAAAAATGTCTTTCGCGCTGAAGTAGTTTCTGAATGTGGAGTTGGTGGCATGGGAATGCCGCCTGTGGAGCCTTCGTTTGTGTGGGATGCTCAGCAAGCTGCATTTCAGGACAATGCACTCAAACGGCATTAAGCATACTGTGCGAAATCTGAGTTTGCTTGAGAGCTGCCTGTCAGCATGATCGTGTGTGAAGTCAGTGAGCCAAATGGAGTTGTTCTCCCACCACAACCACTCGGCTGATTCTTCTTCAATATGCAATTCAGCAACATGCTGCCGTGCTTGATGGAATTAGCTCTAACAGCAACATTTGTGTCTACAACCTTTGTATTTAGGGCTAGCTGAAAAGGGATTTGGCGCTGAAGTGGTTTCTGAATGTGGAGTTGGTTGATTGAGAAACCCGCCTGTGGAGCCTTATTTGTGTGGGACGCTCAGCAAGCTGCATTTCAGGACAATGCACTCAAGTGTCATTAAGCATACTGTGCGAAATCTGAGTTTGCGTGACAACTGCCTGTCAGCCTGATGGTGTGTGAAGTCAGTGAGCCAAATGGAGTTGTTCTCCCACAAAACAACTCGCCTGATTCTTCTTCAATGTGCAATTCAGCAACATGCTGTGGTGCTTGATGGAATTTTCTCTTACAGCAACATTTGTGTCTAGAGCCTTTGTATTTAGGGCTAGCTGAAAAGGGATTTGGCGCTCAAGTACTTTCTGAATGTGGAGTTGGTGGCAGGGGAAACCCGCCTGTGGAGCCTTTTTTGTGTGGGATGCTCAGCAAGTGCATTTCAGGACAATGCACTCAAACGGCATTAAGCATACTGTGCGAAATCTGAGTTTGCTTGAGAGCTGCCTGTCAGCCTGATGGTGTGTGAAGTCAGTGAGCCAAATGGAGTTGTTCTCCCACAAAAAATACTCGCCTCATTCTTCTTCAATTTGCATTTCAGCAACATGCAGTTTCTTCATGGAATTAGCTCTTACAGCAACATTTGTGTCTAGAGCCTTTGTATTTATGGCTAGCTGAAAAGGGATTTGGCGCTGAAGTAGTTTCTGAATGTGGATTTGGTGGCATGTGAAAGCCGCCTGTGGAGCCTTCGTTTGTGTGGGATGCTCAGCAAGCTGCATTTCAGGACAATGCACTCAAACGGCATTAAGCATACTGTGAGAAATCTGAGTTTGCTTGAGAGCTGCCTGTCAGCCTAATGGTGTGTGAAGTCAGTGAGCCAAATGGAGTTGTTCTCCCACAAGAACCACTGGGCTGATGTTTCTTCAATATGCATTTCAGCAACATGCTGCCCTGGTTGATGGAAATTGCTCTTACAGCATAATTTGAGTCTAGAGCCTTTGTATTTAGGGCAGGCTGAAAAGGGCTTTGGCGCTTAATTGGTTTCTGAATGTGGAGTTGGTTGCATGAGAAACCCTTCTGTGGAGCCTTATTTGTGTGGGATGCTCAGCAGGCTGCATTTCAGGACAATGCACTCAAATGTCATTAACCATACTCTTAGAAATCTGAGTTTGCTTGAGAGCTGCCTGTCAGCCTGATGCTGTGTGAAGTCAGTGAGCCAAATGGAGTTGTTCTCCCACAAGAAACACTCGCCTGATTCTTCTTCACTATGCAATTCAGCAACATGCTGTGATGCTTGATGGAATTAGCTCTGCAGCAACATTTGTGTCTAGAGCCTTTGTATTTAGGGCTAGCTAAAAATGGCTTTGGCGCTGAAGCGGTTTGTGCATGTGGAGTTGGTGGCATGTGAAACCCGCCTGTGGAGCCTTCGTTTGTGTGGGATGCTCAGCAAGCTGCATTTCAGGACAATGCACTCAAATGTCATTAAGCATACTGTGAGAAATCTGAGTTTGCTTGAGAGCTGCCTGTCAGCATGATGGTGTGTGAAGTCAGTGAGCCAAATGGAGTTGTTCTCCCACAAGAACCACTCAGCTGATGCTTCTTCAATATGCATTTCAGCAACATGCTGTGCTGCTGCATGATGGAATTAGCTCTTACAGCAACATTTGTGTCTAGAGCCTTTGTATTTAGGGCTAGCTGAAAAGGGATTTGGCGCTGAATTGGCTTCGGTTGTGGAGTTGGTTGCATGGGAAACCCGCCTGTGGAGCCTTCATTTGTGTGGGACGCTCAGCAAGCTGCATTTCAGGACAATGAACTCAAATGTCTTTAACCATACTGTGCGAAATCTGAGTTTGCTTGAGAGCTGCCTGTCAGCCTGATGCTGTGTGAAGTCAGTGAGCCAATGGAGTTGTTCTCCCACAAGAAACACTCGCCTGATTCTTCTTCACTATGCAATTCAGCAACATGCTGTGGTGCTGCTGCTTGATGGAATTAGCTCTTACAGCAACATTTGTGTCTAGAGCCTTTGTATTTAGGGCTAGCCGAAAAGGGCTTTGGCGCTGAAGCGGTTTGTGCACGTGGAGTTGGTGGCATGTGAAAGCCACCTGTGGAGCCTTTGTTTGTGTGGGATGCTCAGCAAGCTGCATTTCAGGACAATGCACTCAAAGGCATTAAGCATACTGTGGGAAATCTGAGTTTGCTTGAGAGCTGCCTGTCAGCCTGATGGTGTGTGAAGTCAGTGAGCCAAATGGAGTTGTTCTCCCAGAAGAAACCCCTGCTGATTTTTCTGCAATATGCAATTCAGCAACATGCTGTGCTGCTGCTTCATTTAATTAGCTCTTACAGCAACATTTGCGTCTAGAGCCTTTGTATTTAGGGCTAGCTAAAAATGGCTTTGGCACTGAAGTGGTTTCTGAATGTGGAGTTGGTGGCATGTGAAACACGCCTGT
Source organism: Ochotona princeps (assembly GCF_030435755.1). Taxonomy (NCBI): domain Eukaryota; kingdom Metazoa; phylum Chordata; class Mammalia; order Lagomorpha; family Ochotonidae; genus Ochotona; species Ochotona princeps. The sequence goes on from NW_026701656.1 coordinate 102,777, forward strand.
GGAGCCTTCCTTTGTGTTGGATGCTCAGCAAGCTGCATTTCAGGACAATGCACTCAAACAGCATTGAGCATAGGGTGAAGACGTAGTTTGCTTGAGAGCTGCCTATCAGCCTGATGGTGTGTGAAGTCAGTGAGCCAAATGGAGTTGTTCTCCCACAAGAAACATTCGCCTGATTCTTCTTCAATATGCAATTCAGCAACATGCTGCCCTGCTTGATGGAATTAGCTCTTACAGCAACATTTGTGTCTAGAGCCTTTGTATTTAGGGCTAGCCGAAAAGGGATTTGGCGCTGAAGTGGTTTCTGAATGTGGAGTTGGTGGCATGTGAAAGCCGCCTGTGGAGCCTTCGTTTGTGTGGGATGCTCAGCAAGCTGCATTTCAGGACAATGCACTCAAATGGCATTAAGCATACTGTGAGAAATCTGAGTTTGCATGACAACGGCCTGTCAGCCTGATGGTGTGTGAAGTCAGTGAGCCAAAAGAGTTGTTCTCACACAAGAAACACTCGCCTGATTCTTCTTCAATATGCATTTCAGCAACATGCAGTTTCTTCATGGAATTAGCTCTTACAGCAACATTTGTATCTAGAGCCTTTGTATTTAGGGCTAGCTGAAAAGGGATTTGGCGCTGAAGTACTTTCTGAATGTGGAGTTGGTGGCATGTGAAACCCGCCTGTGGAGCCTTCGTTTGTGTGGGATGCTCAGCAAGCTGCATTTCAGGACAATGCACTCAAACGGCATTAAGCATACTCTTACAAATCTGAGTTTGCTTGAGAGCTGCCTGTCAGCCTGATGGTGTGTGAAGTCAGTGAGCCAAATGGAGTTGTTCTCCCACAACAACCACTCGCCTGATTCTTCTTCAATATGCAATTCAGCAACATGCTGTGCTGCTGCTTGATGGAATTAGCTCTTACAGCAACATTTGTGTCTAGAGCCTTTGTATTTAGGGCTAGCTGAAAAGGGCTTTGGCGCTGAAGTACTTTCTGAATGTGGAGTTGGTAACATGTGAAACCCACCTGTGGAGCCTTCGTTTGTGTGGGATGCTCAGCAAGCTGCATTTCAGGAAAATGCACTCAATCGGCATTAAGCATACTTTGCGAAATCTGAGTTTGCTTGAGAGCTGCCTGTCAGCCTGATGATGTGTGAAGTCTCTGAGCCAAATGGAGTTGTTCTCCCACAAGAACCACTCGCCTGATTCTTCTTCAATATGTAATTCAGCAACATGCTGCCCTGGTTGATGGAAATTGCTCTTACAGCAACATTTGTGTCTAGAGCCTTTGTATTTAGGGCTAGCTGAAAAGGGCTTTGGCACTGAAGTAGTTTCTGAATGTGGAGTTGGTGGCATGTGAAACCCGCCTGTGGAGCCTTCGTTTGTGTGGGATGCTCAGCAAGCTGCATTTCAGGACAATGCACTCAATGGCATTAAGCATACTGTGAGAAATCTGAGTTTGCGTGACAACTGCCTGTCAGCCTGATGGTGTGAGAAGTCAGTGAGCCAAAAGGAGTTGTTCTCACACAAGAAACTCTCGCCTGATTCTTCTTCAATATGCATTTCAGCAACATGCAGTTTCTTCATGGAATTAGATCTTACAGCAACATTTGTGTCTAGAGCCTTTGCATTTAGGGCTAGCTGAAAAGGGATTTGGCGCTGAAGTACTTTCTGAATGTGGAGTTGGTGGCATGTGAAACCCGCCTGTGGAGCCTTCGTTTGTGTGGGATGCTCAGCAAGCTGCATTTCAGGACAATGCACTCAAACGGCATTAAGCATACCTTGAGAAATCTGAGTTTCCTTGAGAGCTGCCTGTCAGCCTGATGGTGTGTGAAGTCAGTGAGCCAAATGGAGTTGTTCTCCCACAAGAAACACTCGCCTGATTCTTCTTCAATATGCATTTCAGCAACATGCAGTTTCTTCATGGAATTAGCTCTTACAGCAACATTTGTGTCTAGAGCCTTTGTATTTAGGGCTAGCTGAAAAGGGATTTGGCGCTGAAGTACTTTCTGAATGTGGAGTTGGTGGCATGTGAAACTCGCCTGTGGAGCCTTCGTTTGTGTGGGATGCTCAGCAAGCTGCATTTCAGGACAATGCACTCAAACGGCATTAAGCATACTGTGCGAAATCTGAGTTTGCTTGAGAGCTGCCTGTCAGCCTGATGGTGTGTGAAGTCAGTGAGCCAAATGGAGTTGTTCTACCACAAGAACCACTCGGCTGGTGCTTCTTCAATATGCATTTCAGCAACATGCTATGCTGCTACTTGTTGGAATTAGCTCTTACAGCAACATTTGCGTCTAGAGCCTTTGTATTTAGGGCTAGCTGAAAAGGGCTTTGTCGCTGAAGTTGTTTCTGAATGTGGAGTTGGTAACATGTGAAACCCACCTGTGGAGCCTTTGTTTGTGTGGGATGCTCAGCAAGCTGCATTTCAGGAAAATGCACTCAATCGGCATTAAGCATACTTTGCGAAATCTGAGTTTGCTTGAGAGCTGCCTGTCAGCCTGATGGTGTGTGAAGTCTCTGAGGCAAATGGAGTTGTTCTCCCACAAGAACCACTCGCCTGATTCTTCTTCAATATGTAATTCAGCAACATGCTGCGCTGCTTGATGGAATTAGCTTTTACAGCAACATTTGTGTCTAGAGCCTTTGTATTTAGGGCTAGCTGAAAAAGGATTTGGCACTGAAGTAGTTTCTGAATGTGGAGTTGGTGGCATGTGAAACCCGCCTGTGGAGCCTTCGTTTGTGTGGGATGCTCATCAAGCTGCATTTCAGGACAATGCACTCAACGGCATTAAGCATACTGTGTGAAATGTGTTTGCTTGAGAGCTGCCTGTCAGCCTGATGGTGTGTGAAGTCAGTGAGCCAAATGGAGTTGTTCTCCCACAAGAAACACTCGCCTGATTCTTATCCAATATGCAATTCAGCAACATGCTGTGGTGCTTGATGGAATTAGCTCTTACAGCAACATTTGCGTCTAGAGCCATTGTATTTAGGGCTAGCTGAAAAGGGCATTGGCGCTGAAGTGGTTTCTGAATGTGGAGTTGGTTGATTGAGAAACCCGCCTGTGGAGCCTTCGTTTGTGTGGGATGCTCAGCAAGCTGCATTTCAGGACAATGCACTCAAATGTCATTAACCATACTCTTAGAAATCTCAGTTTCCTTGAGAGCTGCCTGTCAGCCTAATGGTGTGTGAAGTCAGTGAGCCAAATGGAGTTGTTCTCCCACAAGAAACACTCGGCTGATTCTTCTTCAATATGCAATTCAGCACCATGCAGTGATGCTTGATGGAATTAGCTCTTACACCAACATTTCTGTCTAGAGCCTTTGTATTTAGGGCTAGCTAAAAATGGCTTTGGCGCTGAAGCGGTTTGTGCATGTGGAGTTGGTGGCGTGCGAAACACGCCTGTGGAGCCTTCGTTTGTGTGGGACGCTCAGCAAGCTACTTTTCAGGACAATGCACTCAAACGGCATTAAGCATACTCTTACAAATCTGAGTTTGCTTGAGAGCTGCCTGTCAGCCCGATGCTGTGTGAAGTCAGTGAGCCAAATGGAGTTGTTCTCCCACAAGAAACACTCGCCTGATTCTTCTTCAATATGCATTTCAGCAAATTGCTGTCCTGCTTGATGGAATTAGCTCTTACAGCAACATTTGTGTCTAGAGCCTTTGTATTTAGGGCTAGCTGAAAAGGGCTTTGGCGCTGAAGTTGTTTCTGAATGTGGAGTTGGTGGCATGTGAAACCCGCCTGTGGAGCCTTCGTTTGTGTGGGATGCTCAGCAAGCTGCATTTCAGGACAATGCACTCAACTGTCATTAAGCATACTGTGCGAAATCTGAGCATGCTTGAGAGCTGCCTGTCAGCCTGATGCTGTGTGAAGTCAGTGAGCCAAATGGAGTTGTTCTCACACAAGAAACACTCGACTGATTCTTCTTCAATATGCATTTTAGCAACATGCCGAGTTTCTTCATGGAATTAGCTCTTACAGCAACATTTGTGACTAGAGCCTTTGTATTTATGGCTAGCTAAAAATGTCTTTCGCGCTGAAGTAGTTTCTGAATGTGGAGTTGGTGGCATGGGAATGCCGCCTGTGGAGCCTTCGTTTGTGTGGGATGCTCAGCAAGCTGCATTTCAGGACAATGCACTCAAACGGCATTAAGCATACTGTGCGAAATCTGAGTTTGCTTGAGAGCTGCCTGTCAGCATGATCGTGTGTGAAGTCAGTGAGCCAAATGGAGTTGTTCTCCCACCACAACCACTCGGCTGATTCTTCTTCAATATGCAATTCAGCAACATGCTGCCGTGCTTGATGGAATTAGCTCTAACAGCAACATTTGTGTCTACAACCTTTGTATTTAGGGCTAGCTGAAAAGGGATTTGGCGCTGAAGTGGTTTCTGAATGTGGAGTTGGTTGATTGAGAAACCCGCCTGTGGAGCCTTATTTGTGTGGGACGCTCAGCAAGCTGCATTTCAGGACAATGCACTCAAGTGTCATTAAGCATACTGTGCGAAATCTGAGTTTGCGTGACAACTGCCTGTCAGCCTGATGGTGTGTGAAGTCAGTGAGCCAAATGGAGTTGTTCTCCCACAAAACAACTCGCCTGATTCTTCTTCAATGTGCAATTCAGCAACATGCTGTGGTGCTTCATGGAATTTTCTCTTACAGCAACATTTGTGTCTAGAGCCTTTGTATTTAGGGCTAGCTGAAAAGGGATTTGGCGCTCAAGTACTTTCTGAATGTGGAGTTGGTGGCAGGGGAAACCCGCCTGTGGAGCCTTTTTTGTGTGGGATGCTCAGCAAGTGCATTTCAGGACAATGCACTCAAACGGCATTAAGCATACTGTGCGAAATCTGAGTTTGCTTGAGAGCTGCCTGTCAGCCTGATGGTGTGTGAAGTCAGTGAGCCAAATGGAGTTGTTCTCCCACAAAAAATACTCGCCTCATTCTTCTTCAATTTGCATTTCAGCAACATGCAGAGTTTCTTCATGGAATTAGCTCTTACAGCAACATTTGTGTCTAGAGCCTTTGTATTTATGGCTAGCTGAAAAGGGATTTGGCGCTGAAGTAGTTTCTGAATGTGGATTTGGTGGCATGTGAAAGCCGCCTGTGGAGCCTTCGTTTGTGTGGGATGCTCAGCAAGCTGCATTTAGGACAATGCACTCAAACGGCATTAAGCATACTGTGAGAAATCTGAGTTTGCTTGAGAGCTGCCTGTCAGCCTAATGGTGTGTGAAGTCAGTGAGCCAAATGGAGTTGTTCTCCCAAAAGAACCACTGGGCTGATGTTTCTTCAATATGCATTTCAGCAACATGCAGAGTTTCTTCATGGAATTAGCTCTTACAGCATAATTTGAGTCTAGAGCCTTTGTATTTAGGGCAGGCTGAAAAGGGCTTTGGCGCTTAATTGGTTTCTGAATGTGGAGTTGGTTGCATGAGAAACCCTTCTGTGGAGCCTTATTTGTGTGGGATGCTCAGCAGGCTGCATTTCAGGACAATGCACTCAAATGTCATTAACCATACTCTTAGAAATCTGAGTTTGCTTGAGAGCTGCCTGTCAGCCTGATGCTGTGTGAAGTCAGTGAGCCAAATGGAGTTGTTCTCCCACAAGAAACACTCGCCTGATTCTTCTTCACTATGCAATTCAGCAACATGCTGTGATGCTTGATGGAATTAGCTCTGCAGCAACATTTGTGTCTAGAGCCTTTGTATTTAGGGCTAGCTAAAAATGGCTTTGGCGCTGAAGCGGTTTGTGCATGTGGAGTTGGTGGCATGTGAAACCCGCCTGTGGAGCCTTCGTTTGTGTGGGATGCTCAGCAAGCTGCATTTCAGGACAATGCACTCAAATGTCATTAAGCATACTGTGAGAAATCTGAGTTTGCTTGAGAGCTGCCTGTCAGCATGATGGTGTGTGAAGTCAGTGAGCCAAATGGAGTTGTTCTCCCACAAGAACCACTCAGCTGATGCTTCTTCAATATGCATTTCAGCAACATGCTGTGCTGCTGCATGATGGAATTAGCTCTTACAGCAACATTTGTGTCTAGAGCCTTTGTATTTAGGGCTAGCTGAAAAGGGATTTGGCGCTGAATTGGCTTCGGTTGTGGAGTTGGTTGCATGGGAAACCCGCCTGTGGAGCCTTCATTTGTGTGGGACGCTCAGCAAGCTGCATTTCAGGACAATGAACTCAAATGTCTTTAACCATACTGTGCGAAATCTGAGTTTGCTTGAGAGCTGCCTGTCAGCCTGATGGTGTGTGAAGTCAGTGAGCCAATGGAGTTGTTCTCCCACAAGAAACACTCGCCTGATTCTTCTTCACTATGCAATTCAGCAACATGCTGTGCTGCTGCTTGATGGAATTAGCTCTTACAGCAACATTTGTGTCTAGAGCCTTTGTATTTAGGGCTAGCCGAAAAGGGCTTTGGCGCTGAAGCGGTTTGTGCACGTGGAGTTGGTGGCATGTGAAAGCCGCCTGTGGAGCCTTCGTTTGTGTGGGATGCTCAGCAAGCTGCATTTCAGGACAATGCACTCAAATGGCATTAAGCATACTGTGTGAAATTTGAGTTTGCTTGAGAGCTGCCTGTCAGCCTGATGGTGTGTGAAGTCAGTGAGCCAAATGGAGTTGTTCTCCCAAAGGAAACCCCACCTGATTCTTCTTCAATATGCAATTCAGCACGATGCACTGTTGCTTGATGGAATTAGCTCTTACAGCAACATTTGTGTCTAGAGCCTTTGTATTTAGGGCTAGCTAAAAATGTCTTTGGCGCTGAAGCTGTTTGTGCATGTGGAGTTGGTGGCATGTGAATGCCGCCTGTGGAGCCTTTGTTTGTGTGGGATGCTCAGCAAGCTGCATTTCAGGACAAATCACTCAAACGGCATTAAGCATACTCTTACAAATCTGAGTTTGCTTGAGAGCTGCCTGTCAGCCTGATGGTGTGTGAAGTCAGTGAGCCAAATGGAGTTGTTCTCCCACAAGAACCAATCGGCTGATGCTTCTTCAATATGCATTTCAGCAACATGCTGTGCTGCTGCTTGATGGAATTAGCTCTTACAGCAACATTTGTTTCTAGAGCCCTTGTATTTAGGGCTAGCTGAAAAGGGATTTGGCGCTGAATTGGCTTCGGTTGTGGAGTTGGTTGCATGGGAAACCAGCCTGTGGAGCCTTCATTTGTGTGGGATCCTCTGCAAGCTGCATTTCAGGACAATGCACTCAAACGGCATTAAGCATAAAATGTGAACACATAATTTGCTTGAGAGCTGCCTGTCAGCCTGATGGTGTGTGAAGTCAGTGAGCCAAATGGAGTTGTTCTCCCATAAGAAACACTCGGCCGATGCTTCTTCAATGTGCAATTCAGCAACATGCAGAGTTTTTTCATGGAATTAGCTCTTACAGCAACATTTGAGTCTAGAGCCTTTGTATTTAGCGCTAGATGAAAAGGGCTTTGACGCTGAAGTGGTTTCTGAATGTGGAGTTGGTGGCATGAGAAATCCGCTTGTGGAGCCTTATTTCTGTGGGCTGCTCAGCAAGCTGCATTTCAGGACAATGCACTCAAACTGCATTAAGCATACTGTGCGAAATCTGAGTTTGCTTGAGAGCTGCCTGTCAGCCTGATGGTGTGTGAAGTCAGTGAGCCAAATGGAGTTGTTCTCCCACAAGAAACACTCGCCTGATTCTTCTTCAATATGCAATTCAGCAACATGCTGCCCTGCTTGATGGAATTAGCTCTTACAGCAACATTTGTGTCTAGAGCCTTTGTATTTAGGGCTAGCTGAAAAGGGCTTTGGCGCTGAAGTGATTTCTGAATGTGGAGTTAGTGGCATGTGAAAGCCGCCTGTGGAGCCTTCGTTTGTGTGGGATGCTCAGCAAGCTGCATTTCAGGACAATGCACTCAAATGTCATTAAGCATACTCTTACAAATCTCAGTTTGCTTGAGAGCTGCCTGTCAGCCTGATGTTGTGTGAAGTCAGTGAGCCAAATGGAGTTGTTCTCCCACAAGAACCACTCGGCTGATCCTTCTTCAATATGCCCTTTACCAACATGCTGTGCTGCTACTTGATGGAATTAGCTCTTACAGCGACATTTGCGTCTAGAGCCTTTGTATTTAGGGCTAGCTGAAAAGGGATTTGGCGCTGAATTGGCTTCGGTTGTGGAGTTGGTTGCATGAGAAACCCGCCTGTGGAGCCTTCATTTGTGTGGGATGCTCAGCAAGCTGCATTTCAGGACAATGCACTCAACGGCATTAAGCATACTGTGCGAAATTTGAGTTTGCTTGACAGCTGCCTGTCAGCATGATGGTGTGTGAAGTTAGGTAGCCAAATGGAGTTGTTCTCCCTCAAGAACCACTCGCCTGATTCTTCTTCAATATGCAATTCAGCAACATGCAGAGTTTTTTCATGGAATTTGCTCTTACAGCAACATTTGAGTCTAGAGCCTTTGTATTTAGGGCTAGATGAAAAGGGATTTGGCGCTGAAGTAGTGTCTGAATGTGGAGTTGGTTGCATGAGAAACCCGCCTGTGGAGCCTTATTTGTGTGGGATGCTCAGCAAGCTGCATTTCAGGACAATGCACTCAAATGTCATTAAGCATATTGTGCGAAATCTGAGTTTGCTTGAGAGCTGCCTGTCAGCCTGATGGTGTGTGAAGTCAGTGATTCAAAAGGAGTTGTTCTCCCACAAGAGCCACTCGGCTGGTTCTTCTTCAATATGCAATTCAGCAACATCCAGGGTTTCTTCATGGAATTAGCTCTTACAGCAACATTTGTGTCTAGAGCCTTTGTATTTAGGGCTAGCTAAAAATGTCTTTGGCGCTGAAGCGGTTTGTGCATGTGGAGTTGGTTGCATATGAAAGCCGCCTGTGGAGCCTTCGTTTGTGTGGGATGCTCAGCAAGCTGCATTTCAGGACAATGCACTCAAATGTCATTAAGCATACAGTGAGAAATCTGAGTTTGCTGGAGAGCTGCCTGTCAGCCTGATGGTGTGTGAAGTCAGTGAATCAAATGGAGTTGTTCTCCCACAAAAACCACTCGGCTGATTCTTCTTCAATTTGCAATTCAGCAACATGCTGCCCTGCTTGATGGATTTTGCTCTTACAGCAACATTTGTGTCTAGAGCCTCTGTATTTAGGGCTAGCTGAAATGGGATTTGGCGCTGAAGAAGTTTCTGAATGTGGAGTTGGTGGCATGTGAAACCCGCCTGTGGAGCCTTTGTGTGGGATGCTCAGCAAGCTGCATTTCAGGACAATGCACTCAAACGGCATTAAGCATACTCTGCGAAATCTGAGTTTGCTTGAGAGCTGCCTGTCAGCGTAATGGTGTGTGAAGTCAGTGAGCCAAATGGAGTTGTTCTCCCAGAATAAACCCCATCTGATTTTTCTGCAATATGCAATTCAGCACCATGCTGTGCTGCTGCTTGATGGAATTAGCTCTTACAGCAACATTTGCGTCTAGAGCCTTTGTATTTAGAGGTAGCTGAAAACCGCTTTGGCGCTGAAGTGGTTTCTGAATGTGGAGTTGGTGGCATGAGAAAGCTGCCTGTGGAGCCCTCCTTTGTTTTAGATGCTCAGCAAGCTGCATTTCAGGACAATGCACTCAAACAGCATTAAGCATACTGTGCGAAATCTGAGTTTGCTTGAGAGCTGCCTGTCAGCCTGATGGTGTGTGAAGTCAGTGAGCCAAATGGAGTTGTTCTCCCACAAGAAACCCCACCTGATTCTTCTTCAATATGCAATTCAGCACCATGCAGTGATGCTTGATGGAATTAGCTCTTACAGCAACATTTGTTTCTAGAGCCTTTGTATTTAGGGCTAGCTGAAAACGGCTTCGGCGCTGAAGATGTTTCTGAATGTGGAGTTGGTGGCATGTGAAACCCGCCTGTGGAGCCTTCGTTTGTGTGGGATGCTCAGCAAGCTGCATTTCAGAACAATGCACTCAAATGTCATTAAGCATACTGTGCGAAATCTGAGTTTGCTTGAGAGCTGCCTGTCAGCCTGATGGTGTGTGAAGTCAGGGTGCCAAATGGAGTTGTTCTCCCACAAGAAACACTCGGCTGGTTCTTCTTCAATATGCCATTCAGCACCATGCAGTGATGCTTGATGGAATTAGCTCTTACAGCAACATTTGTGTCTAGAGCCTTTGTATTTAGGGCTAGCTAAAAATGTCTTTGGCGCTGAAGCGGTTTGTGCATGTGGAGTTGGTGGCATGTGAAAGCCGCCTGTGGAGCCTTCGTTTGTGTGGGATGCTCAGCAAGCTACATTTCAGGACAATGCACTCAAACGGCATTAAGCATACAGTGAGAAATCTGAGTTTGCTTGAGAGCTGCCTGTCAGCCTGATGGTGTGTGAAGTCAGTGAGCCAAATGGAGTTGTTCTCCCACAAGAAACACTCGCCTGATTCTTCTTCAATATGCAATTCAGCAAATTGCTGCCCTGCTTGATGGAATTTGCTCTTACAGCAACATTTGTGTCTAAAGCCTTTGTATTTAGGGCTAGCTGAAAAGGGATTTGGCGCTGAAGTAGTTTCTGAATGTGGAGTTGGTGGCATGTGAAAGCCGCCTATGGAGCCTTCGTTTGTGTGGGATGCTCACCAATCTACGCTGAAGCCTTTTCCATCTACCCTTGGAAACCAACTGCTCTGGCAGCACATATATGTGAACGTGGATTGGACACCTTCGGATCACAGTTTGTTGGTTAATGGCAACTGCCAGGAGCTGTGGTGCAGGTCTTCCAGTGCCAAAACAGCTCCACTTCGCTCATTCATTTCACATACCATTAGCTGTCCTAGTAAATCTACCGAAAATCCGGTTTGGTCATTTCCTATCCAAACAACATTGTGCCTAATTTAATGTGTTGAAGCAGTTTGAGCACGTACATAAAACAAATATAAATCCTCAAACAAGGCGCTAAAATGTCCACAAGCACAGACAATTTCAGTGCTAAAGCCATTTGCACATACCATGGAAACCAACAGCTCTAGCAGCTCATATGTCTCAAAGGTGATGGAACACCTAGGGAACTCAGTGTGTTGGTGAATGGCAAGTGCCTGAAGCAGCGGCACATGTCTTCCAGTGCCAAAACCACTCAATCTGGCTTATTCACTTTACATACCTTCAGCTGTAATAGCAGATCGCCCGCAAACCCTGTTTGGTCACTTTCTGTCCAAACAGTGTGGAGCCAAGTTTGTTGGAATCAAGCAGGTTGAGCACCCGCACAAAACAAACATGTAGATGCCACTCAAGGTGCTAAAGAGTCCAATTGAGACTAGTTCAGCACACTAGCCATTTCCAGCTACCATGGAAACCAACTGCTCTGGCAGCACATATGTCTGAAAGTGGTTAGGACACCTAGGGAACTCAGTGTGTTGGTGAATGGCAATTGCCAGAAGCAGTGGCACAGGTCTTCCAGTGCCAAAACAACTCCACCTGGCTCATTCACTTCACATACCATCAGTTGTCTGAACAGATTTCCCGCAAACCCTTTTTGCTCACTTCCGGTCCAAACAACATTGAGGCCAGGTTGATGGAATCAAGCAGGTTGAGTACCCACACAAAACAAATATCTAGATACTCGCTCAAGGTGATCAAAACTCCAGAGCCAGAGACAAGTTCAGCGCCCATGCCATTTCCAGCTACCTTGGAAACCAACTGCTCTGGCAGCACATGTGTCTGAAAGTGGATGGGACACCTAGGAAACTCAGTCTGTTGGTGCATGACAACAGCCCGAAGCAGTGGCACAGGTCTTCCAGTGTCAAAACAACTCCACCTGGCTCATTCACTTCACATACCGTCAGCTGTCCCAGCAGATCTCCTGCAAACCCTGTTTGGTCACTCTCCAATGTCCATTGAGCCCAGTTGGATGAAATCATGCTGGTTCAGCACCCACACAAAACATATATGTAGATGCTCACTCAGGACGCCAAGAGATTCCACAACCAGAGTCAGGTTCAGCGCCCAAGCCAATACAGGCTACATTGGAAACCAACTGCTCTGGCAGCACATATGTCTGACAGTGGATGGGACACCTAGGGAAATCAGTGTGTTGGTGAATGGCAACAGCCCAAAGCTGCGGAACAGGTCTTCCAGTGCCAAAACAACTCCACCTCACTCATTCACTTCACATACCATCAGCTGTCCTAGGACATCTCCCAAAATCCCTATTTGGTCACTTCCTGTCCAAACAGCATTTAGCCCAGGTTGATGGAATCAAGCAGGTTGAGTACCCACACAAAACAAATATCTAGATACTCGCTCAAGGTGATCAAAACTCCACAGCCAGAGACAAGTTCAGCGCACAAGCCATTTGCAGCTACCATGGAAACTAAGTGCTCTGGCAGCACATATGTCTGAAATTGGATGGGACACCTAGGGAACTCAGTGTGTTGGTGAATGGCAACTGCTGACAGCAGCACCACAGGTCATCCAGTACCAATACAACTCCACCTGGCTCATTCACTTCACATACCATCAGCTGTCTTAGAAGATCTTCTGCAAACACTCTTTGGTCACTTCCTTCCAATGCCTATTGATCCCAGGTTGATGGACTAAATGAGGTTGAGTACCTACACAAAACAAACATGTAAATCCTCACTCAAGTCGCAAAAAAACTCTATAGCCAGAGAGACAAGTTCAGCGCCCCTGCCATTTCCAGCTACCATTGAAACCAACTGTTCTGGCAGCACATATGTCTGAAAGTGGATGGGACACCTAGGGAACTCAGTGTGTTGGTGAATGGCAACAGCCCAAAGCTGCGGCACAGGTCTTCCAGTGCCAAAACAACTCCACCTGGCTCATTCACTTCACATACCATCAGCTGTACTCGACATATCCCGCAAACCCTGTTTTGTCACTTGCTGTACAAACAGCATTTAGCCCAGATTGATGGAATCAAGCAGGTTGAGAACCCACACAAAACAAACATGTAGATCCTCACTCAAGGCATGAAAACCTCCAGAGCCAGAGACAAGTTCAGCGCCCAGGCCATTTGCACCTACCATAGAAACCAACTGCTCTAGCAGCACATATGTCTGAAAGTGGATGGGACATTAAGGAACTCAGTGTGTTGTTTTTCTTTTTTTGTACATTTCATTATTATTCTTATTATTTTATAGTACAGTTTTATATTCCCTTATCTCCTCCCCAGTTCCCTCCCCCCCATTTCCTCTATATCATAACTAACATATAGTTCTTCATACTCAGTCATATATCCATCATTGCAAGCCTGGACAATGGCAGAGAGTCCAGAATCTTATTGTCAATATATAGTAAACAGTTTCATTGTAAGTTCATCTTTGTCTGTAAGTAGAAATGCATACCGCACTACATCCTGACATCTGAATGTTAGTCTCCATTCACAGCTACTGTACATCCCCTTAAATGAAAAGTCATGTTTCAAAATCAACAATAGAAAGAAAAGAGGAAATTTACAATGACATGATGTTAAATGACGTGTTACTAGATATGACAGTCTCAATTTCACAACTACTGTACATCCCCTTAAATGAAAAATCATGATACAAAATCAACAAATAGAAATTTACAATGCCAGAAGTTAAATGACACGTTACTAGCTATGACAGTCTCCATTACACAGCTACTATACATCCTCTTAAATGAAGAGCCACAAACAAAATCAACAACAGGAAGAAAAAAGAAATTTACAACACCAAGAAGTTAAATAACATGCTATTAAATGACTAATGTGTAGCTGAAGAAATGAAAACCAAGAACCTTCTTGAAGAAAATGATGCTGCCATATGATCTATGAGTCATTGAATGATTTAATCAGAAGGAAGTGTTTTGAAGAGATGAAACTAACATAGAATAACAAAACCCATGTGATATAGTTTCTGCTAATCTTTGTTGAAGTGTGTCTCCTCCAGACAATAAGATGTTTGAAGTATCATTTGTAGGGCAGGTTTGGAAGAGGCAAATTCTTTTAGCTTTTCTTTACTGTGGAAGAATTTTATTTCATTTTCAAAGACAAAAGAAAGCTTTGCTGGATATGTTATCCTAGGCCGAAAATTGTTTTCTTTTACAATCTGGAATATGTCACTCCATTCTCTTCTTGCCTTTAGAGTTTCCTGTGAGAGATCTCCTGTGAGCTTAATTGGCATTCCTTTATATGTCAATTGATTTTTTTCAAGTGCACATTTAAGGATCTTTTCCTTATGTTCAATTGAAGAGAGCTTGATGATCAAATGTCGTGGTGAAGATCGCTTTGGGTCAAGCCTGTTGGGAGTTCTGCGCCCCTCATGGAACTTCTTTCCCAATTCTTCCTCTAGATTAGGGAAATTTTCCTTTATTATTTCATTTAATACATTTGCAAACTCAGCTTCTCTTTCTGCACCTTCTGGGACTCCCATAACTCTGAGATTTGGCCTCTTAATAATGATTTTCAATTCTTGAATACTTTTTTTGGCCTGATTCAGCTCTGCCTCCAGCTTTTTGTTTGCTTCCCCTGGTGACAAGAAATATTTTCCAATTCTGTGATTCTTTCTTCTGCTTGCTTCATTCTATTTTGGAGCCTCTCCACTGTTCTCTTAATTTGCTCTACTGTGTTCTTAATTTCTGATATACCAGCCTTGATTTGCTTTATTGCTTCCTTAAATTCTTTGAACTCTTGCATGAGCTTCTCATTGTTGCTCAGAATCTTTAAAATGAGTCTTATGGATTCTGTGTGCCCCATTTTCTCGATGTCTTCCTCAGTTAACTCTGAGATTGGCATAGGGTTTTGCTCCCTTGCAGGAAAGTTTTCGGCAATATTCATTGTGCCTTTGTCTCTTCTTTTGCTCTTGATCATTGTACTTCTGGTTAGCAGAGTCTTCTCCTTGGGGTAGATTTCTAAGCTGTGTCACCCACAGGTCTACAATGCTATTTTACTTATTGTGGTTGGTACACAACTTTTCTTGCAGCCACTTGTGCCACAACCTCCAGCAACTTCCAGGTCTGGGTTCTTATGTCAGATTTCCACTGTGGTCTCCACAGCCCCAGCTCTTGGCTCACCACTCACCACCTCCTGTGATACCGTGGTGAGGCTGCACTGTTGTTTCTGCAACCTTTCTCCCACTTCCGGTTGGAGCAGGTCCCAGGATTAGAGAGACACCAGGTGTCCTATATAATTAGGTTGCTGGTGGCGCTGATCTTGTCGGAACCTGTTGGACATTAGGTCTGGGTGCCACACGGACCTATTTTGACCCATACGATGACACAGTCAGTATTATTTTCCTGCAGGACCAGTGCAGTCTTGGACCTCAGCAAGTTCTCACGAGATCAGCACATGCGCAGTTCACTGTTGTCCCCTGCAGTCCCAAAGTTATTACCACAGTGCCCAAAATGGCGCCTACCGTACAACCACTAGGGTTCTTGATCTGCTGGCCGTCAGATCGGAGGGCTATCCCAGACCTGCCCTGAGTGGAACTCGTAGAATACCAGGTCGGTGCAGTTCACCCAGACAGAAATGAGTTCACTCCCAGCTCAGCACATGCTCAGTCCTCTCCCTCGCCCTTTCCTTTTTACACAAAATGGCGCCCAATTCAGCTCTAGGGGGCTGACTGGACTGTGAAATCCACTCTGTTCTAGCACTGCCCGTCTGAGATCAGCTGCTCTGTCTCTGTGCTTGGTCAAATCAAACGGACCAGCAGAACAGACAGTTCTTTGGGTTCACCACCCGAGCTCCCAGTGAAAGTCCCTTCCCGCCTGGTTGGTGGTGGAGTTCTGGCTGCTGTGGAGTTCATATCGCCAAGCTGGAATATCAGTCTCTGCAACACCACACCGTTGTGTCCTCTGCTTTCCTGATCTGTCAGTCTCCAGGTACCCCTCTGCTGTTGTTCTGTCCTTTCTTATTTCCTCAAATATGTCCTCTCTTCTTCATCCTGGTTAAATGTTGTACCGTCTGTATAAACGTGTCCTTAACCTATTCCACCATCTTGATTCGCCAAGACCAACTCTATTGAGGACTCTCACAGCACACACCTTCACAATTACACCCAGCTCACACGAAAACCCAGTTTTGCCACACTGTGCATAACAGCCTTAGGACACATTGTAGTGAAATAGAGCTTATTGTGTATTCCACGCAAAGCAATGCTCTAGCTGCTCGTTTGAATTGCAACACATTCCACCTTCACAGAGAACATTAACACCAAACCCATTTTCAGCAATGCTTGAAAACCAAAACAATGGCAATAGCTCCTGCAAAATGTAAATGTTAGCTATACTGATGAACCTCAGCAAGTGGATGAAGATTATACTCAACACGAATGGGCAGAGTGGTTTCTGTGTGAAACCAACTCAATCGATGTCCCTCACCTTACGCACCTTCACGATTACAGCAGGCTCGCACGAAAATCCAGTTTTGCCACATTGTGCATAACAGCAAAAGACAGCATTATAGTGAAATAGAGCTTATTGAGCATTCCACACAAAGCAATGCTCTAGCTACTTCTTTGAATTGCAGCCGACTCCACGTTCACAGAGAACGTTAGTACGAAGCCCATTTTCAACTATGCTTGAAAACCAAGACACTGCAGTGGCTCCAGCAAAATGCACATGTTAGCTGTGCTGATGAAACTCAGCAAGTGGATGAAGCTTATATTCAGCAATGGGCAGAGTGGTGCTTTTTGAAACTAACTCCATTGAGGTTTCTAACATCACACATCTTCACAATTTCACCCAGCTCACACGAAAACCCAGTTTTCTCACAATGTTCAGAATAGCCAAGGAACGCATTACTGAAATAGAGCTTATTGAGCATTCCACACAAAGCAATGCTCTAGCTGCTCGTTTGAATTGCAGCTGAATCCATGTTCAAAAAAATAACTTCAGTGTCCAATCCATTTTCACCTCTGCATGAAAATCAAGGCTACCTAAAAAACTCCAGCAAAATGTACATGTTAGCTGTACTGATGAACCTCAGCATGTGGATGAAGCTTATACTCAACAGGAATGGGCAGAATGGGCACAGCGGCATGCCCTAGCAGCTAAGGTCCTAGCCTTAAAATCCCCGGGATCCCATATGGGTGCCGGTTCTAATCCCGGCAGCTCCACTTCCCATCCAGCTCCCCGCTTGTGGCCTGGGAAAGCAGTTGAGCACGGCCCAATGCATTGGGACACTGCACACGCGTGGAAGACCCGGAAGAGGTTCCAGGTTTCCGGCTTCGGATCGGCGCGTACCGGCCCGTGGCAGCTCACGTGGGGAGTGAAACATCAGACGGAAGATCTTCCTCTATGTCTCTCCTCTCTCAGTATATCTGGCTGTAATAAAATCAATAAATCTTTTTAAAAAATGGGCAGACTGGTGTTTGTGTAAAACCAACTCCATTGAGGTCACTCACCTCACAAACCTTCACAAATTACACCCGGGTTGCACGAAAACCCAGTTTTGGAACACTTTGTCTAAAAGCCAAGGAAAGCATTGTACTGAAATAAGGCTTGGTGAGTATTCCACACAAAGCAATGCTCTAGCTACTCGTTTGAATTGCAGCTGACTCCACGTTCAGAGAGAAGGTTAACACCTAAGTCATTTTCAGCTACACTTGAAAACGTAGACATTGGCATTAGCACCTGCAAAATGTACATGTTAGCTGTACTAATGACCCAAGCAAGTGGATGAAGCTTTCATTCAGCAAAGGGCAGAGTGGCGTTTGTGTGAAACCAACTCCTTTGATATCTCTCACCTCACACACCTTCACGATTATACCAGGCTCGCATGAAAGCCCATTTGTCTCACACTGTTCAGAATAGTCAGAGAATGCAGTGCAGTAAAATAGAGCTTATTGAGCATTCCACACAAAGCACTACTGAGGCTGCTTGTTTGATGTGCAGCCGACTCCACGTTCAGAGAGAACGCTAAAAAACAGTCATTTTCAGCTATGCTTGAAAACCAAGACATTGGCAATGGCTCCTGCAAAATGCACATGTTAGTTATATGGTGAACCTCAGCATGTGGATGAAGTTCATACTCAACAACAATGAGCAGAGTGGTGTTTGTGTTAAACGAAGTACATTGAGGTCTCTCGTTGCACAATTAAACCGGGGTTGCATGAAAAACCAGTTTTACCACACTGTGCATAATAGCCAAAGAATGCATTGAAGTGAAATGGAGCTTATTGAGCGTTCCACACAAAGCAATGCTCTAGCTCCTAGCTTCTCTGAATTGAAGCCGAATCCACGTTCAGAGAGAAGGTTAATGCCAAAGTAATTTTGAGCTATGCTTGAAAACCAAGACACTGGCAATAGCTCCAACAAAATGCACATGTTAGCTGTACGGTAAACCTCAGCATGTGGATGAAGCTTATACTCGACAAGAATGGGCAGAGTGGTGTTTCTGTGAAACCAACTACATTGATGCCTCTCACCACACACACCTTCATTATTACACCCGGCTCGCACGAAAACCCATTTATACCACACAGTGAATAACAACAAAAAATGCATTGAAATGAAATGTAGCTTATGGAGTATTCCACACCCAAAGCAATGTTCTGGCTGCATGCTTGAACTACACCCGACTCCACGTTCAGAGAGAACGTTATTATGAAAGCCATTTTCAGCTATGCTTGAAAACCAAGACACTGGAAAAAATGCCAGAAAAATGCACATGTTAGCTATATGGTGAACCTCAGCATGTGGATGAAGCTTATACTCAACAACAATGAGCAGAGTGGTGTTTGGGTCAAACCAATTTCATTGATGTCGATCGTCTCACACACCTTCACAATTACACCCGGCTTGCACGAAAACCCCCTTTTACCACAGTGTGCATAACAGCCAAATGCTCTAGCTGCCAACTTCTTTCAATTGCAGCCGACTCCACGTTCAGAGAGAAAAAGTTAGTGCGAAGGCCATTTTCAGCTATGCTTGAAAACGCAAACACTGGCAATGCCTCCTGCAAAATGTACGTAAACATGTTAGCTCTAAGGTGAACCTCAACAAGTTGATGAAGCTTATACTCAACAACAATAGGCAGAGTGGTGTTTGTGTGAAACCAACTACATTGATGCATCTAACCACACACACCTTCATTATCACACCCGGCTTGCATGAAATCCCATTTATACCACACTGTGCATAACAGCAAAAAATGCAGTGAAGTGAAAAGTACCTTACTGAGTATTCCACACAAAGCAATGCTCTAGCTCCTTGTTTGAATTGCAGCTGACTCCACCTTCAGAGCCAAGGTTAACACCAAAGTCATTTTCAGCTAAATTTGAAAACCAAGACATTGGTATTAGCACCTGCAAACCTACTTGTTAGCTATACTGATGAAACTCAGCAAGTGGATGAAAATTTCATTCAGCAATGGGCAGAGTGGCGCTTGTGTGAAACTATCTCCATTGAAACTTGCAACAACACACACCTTCACGAGTACACCCGGCTAGCACAAAAACCCAGTTTTCTCACATTGTTCAGAATAGCCAAGGAACGCATGAGTGAAATAGAGCTTATTGAGCATTCCACCCAAAGCAATGCTCTAGCTGCTCGTTTGAACTGCAGCTGACTCCACGTTCAGAGACAAGATTAACACCAAACTCATTTTCAACAAAATTTGAAAACTGAGACTTTGGCATTAGCTCCTACAAAATGTACATGGGAAGTATACTAATGAATCTCAGCAAGTGGATGAAGCTTTCATTAAGCAAGAACAAGCAGAGTGGCGCCTGTGTGAAACTAACTCCATTGAAACTTGGAACATCACACACCTTCACGAGAATACCCGGCTCGCACGAAAACCCAGTTTTCTCACATTGTTCAGAATAGCCAAGGAACGCATTCGTGAAATAGAGCTTACTGAGCATTCCACCCAAAGCAATGCTCTAGCTGCTTGTTAGAATTGCAGCTGACTCCATGTTCAGATACAAGATTAACACCAAACTCATTTTCAACAAAATTTAAAAACCAAGACATTGGCATTAGCACCTGCACAATGTACATGTGAAGTATACTAATGAAACTCAGCAAGTGGATGAAGCTTTCATTCAGCAATGGGCAGAGTGGCGCTTGTGTGAAACTAACTCTATTGAAACTTGGAACATCACACACCTTCACGAGAATACCCGGCTCGCACGAAAACCCAGTTTTCTCACATTGTTCAGAATAGCCAAGGAACGCATTAGTGAAATAGAGCTTACTGAGCATTCCACACAAAGCAGTGCTCTAGCTGCTCGTTTGAACTGCAGCTGACTCCACGTTCAGAGAGAATGTTAACAGCGAAGACATTTTCAGCTGCACTGAAAACCGAGACTTTACCATTAGCTCGTGCAAAATGTACATGTGAAGTATACTAATGAAACTCAGCAAGTAGATGAAGCTTTCATGCAGCAATGGGCAGAGTGGCGCTTGTGTGAAACTAACTCCATTGAAACTTGGAACATCACACATATTCACGAGAATACCCGGCTCGCACGAACACCCGGTTTTCTCACATTGTTCAGAATAACCAAGGAACTCATTAGTGAAATAGAGCTTATTGAGCATCCACACAAAGCAATGCTCTAGCTGCTCGTTTGAACTGCAGCTGACTCCACGTTCAGAGAGAAGGTTAACAGCGAAAACATTTTCAGCTGCACTGAAAACCGAGACTTTGGCATTAGCTCCTGCAAAATGTACATGTGAAGTATACTAATGAAACTCAGCAAGTGGATGAAGCTTTCATTCAGAATGGGCAGAGTGGTGTTTGTGTGAAACTAACTGCATTGAAACTTGGAACATCACACACCTTCACGAATATACCCGGTTCGCACGAAAACCCAGTTTTCTCACATTGTTCAGAATAGCCAAGGAACGCATTAGTGAAGTAGAGCTTATTGAGCATCCCACACAAAGCAATGCTCTAGCTGCACGTTTGAACTGCAGCTGACTCCACGTTCAGAGACAAGATTAACACCAAACTCATTTTCAACAAAATTTGAAAACCAAGACATTGGCATTAGCACCTGCAAAATGTACATGTGAAGCATAATAATCAATCTCAGCTAGTGGATGAAGCTTTCATTCAGCAATGGGCAGAGTGGCGCCTGTGTGAAACTAACTGCATTGAAACTTGGAACATCACACACCTTCACGAGAATACCCGGCTCGCACGAAAACCCAGTTTTCTCACATTGTTCAGAATAGCCAAGGAACGCATTAGTGAAATAGAGCTTATTGAGCATTCCACCCAAAGCAATGCTCAAGCTGCTCGTTTGAACTGCAGCTGACTCCACGTTCAGAGAGAAGGTTAACAGCGAAGACATTTTCAGCTGCACTGAAAACCGAGACTTTGGCATTAGCTCCTGCAAAATGTACATGTGAAGTATACTAATGAAACTCAGCATGTGGATGAAGCTTTCATTCAGAATGGGCAGAGTGGTGTTTGTGTGAAACTAACTCCATTGAGGTCTCTCGCCTCACACATCTTCGCAATTTCTCCCGGTTCGCACGAAAACCCAGTTTTCTCACATTGTTCAGAATAGCCAAGGAACGCATTAGTGAAATAGAGCTTATTGAGCATTCCACCCAAAGCAATGCTCTAGCTGCTCTTTTGAACTGCAGCTGACTCCACGTTCAGAGAGAACGTTAGTGCGTTGGCTATTTTCAGCTATACTTGAAAATCAAGACACTGGCAATGGCTCCAGGGAAAAGCACATGTAAGGTATAGAGTGAACCTCAGCAAGTGGATGAAGCTTATACTCAACAAGAATGAGCAGAGTGGTGTTTGAGTGAAACCAACTCCATTGAGGTCTCTCGCCTCAAACATCTTCGCAATTTCACCCGGTTCGCACGAAAACCCAGTTTTCTCACATTGTTCAGAATAGCCAAGGAATGCATTAGTGAAATAGAGCTTATTGAGCATTCCACACAAAGCAATGCTCTAGCTGCTCGTTTGAACTGCATCTGATTCCACGTTCAGAGAGAACGTTAGTGCGTTGGCCATTTTTAGCTATGCTTGATAATCAAGACACTGGCAATACTTCCAGCAAAATGCACATGTTAGCTATACGGTAAACCTCAGCATGTGGATGAAGGTTAAACTCAACCAGAACAAACAGCGTGGTGTTAGAGTGAAACCAACTCCATTGAGGTCTCTCGCCTCACACATCTTCGCAATTACACCCGGCTCGCACGAAAACCCAGTTTTCTCACATTGTTCAGAATAGCCAAGGAACGCATTAGTGAAATAGAGCTTATTGAGCATTCCACCCAAAGCAATGCTCTAGCTGCTCGTTTGAACTGCAGCTGACTCCACGTTCAGAGAGAAGGTTAACAACGAAGACATTTTCAGCTGCACTGAAAACCGAGACTTTGGCATTAGTTCCTGCAAAATGTACATGTGAAGTATACTAATGAAACTCAGCAAGTGGATGAAGCTTTCATTCAGAATGGGCAGAGTGGTGTTTGTGTGAAACTAACTCCATTGAGGTCTCTCGCCTCACACATCTTCGCAATTTCTCCCGGTTCGCACGAAAACCCAGTTTTCTCACATTGTTCAGAATAGCCAAGGAACGCATTAGTGAAATAGAGCTTATTGAGCATTCCACCCAAAGCAATGCTCTAGCTGCTTGTTTGAACTGCATCTGATTCCACGCTCAGAGAGAACTTTAAAAACAGTCATTTTCAGCTACACTTGAAAACCAAGACACTGGCAATACTTCCAGCAAAATGCACATGTTAGCTATACGGTAAACCTCAGCATGTGGATGAAGGTTATACTCAACAAGAACAAGCAGAGTGGTGTTTCAGTGAAACCAACTCCACTGAGGTCTCTCGCCTCACACATCTTCG
Organism: Ochotona princeps; assembly: GCF_030435755.1. NCBI lineage: Eukaryota > Metazoa > Chordata > Mammalia > Lagomorpha > Ochotonidae > Ochotona > Ochotona princeps. The sequence goes on from NW_026701656.1 coordinate 125,503, forward strand.
TCATTTACCCGGTTCGCACGAAAACCCAGTTTTCTCACATTGTTCAGAATAGCCAAGGAACGCATTAGTGAAATAGAGCTTATTGAGCATTCCACACAAAGCAATGCTCTAGCTGCCTGTTTGAATTGCAGCTGACTCCACGTTCAGAGACAAGATTAACACCAAACTCATTTTCAACAAAATTTGAAAACCAAGACATTGGCATTAGCACCTGCACAATGTACATGTGAAGTATACTAATGAATCTCAGCAAGTGGATGAAGCTTTCATTAAGCAAGAACAAGCAGAGTGGCGCCTGTGTGAAACTAACTCCATTGAAACTTGGAACATCACACACCTTCACGAGAATACCCGGCTCGCACGAAAACCCAGTTTTCTCACATTGTTCAGAATAGCCAAGGAACGCATTCGTGAAATAGAGCTTACTGAGCATTCCACCCAAAGCAATGCTCTAGCTGCTTGTTAGAATTGCAGCTGACTCCATGTTCAGATACAAGATTAACACCAAACTCATTTTCAACAAAATTTAAAAACCAAGACATTGGCATTAGCACCTGCACAATGTACATGTGAAGTATACTAATGAAACTCAGCAAGTGGATGAAGCTTTCATTCAGCAATGGGCAGAGTGGCGCTTGTGTGAAACTAACTCTATTGAAACTTGGAACATCACACACCTTCACGAGAATACCCGGCTCGCACGAAAACCCAGTTTTCTCACATTGTTCAGAATAGCCAAGGAACGCATTAGTGAAATAGAGCTTACTGAGCATTCCACACAAAGCAGTGCTCTAGCTGCTCGTTTGAACTGCAGCTGACTCCACGTTCAGAGAGAATGTTAACAGCGAAGACATTTTCAGCTGCACTGAAAACCGAGACTTTACCATTAGCTCGTGCAAAATGTACATGTGAAGTATACTAATGAAACTCAGCAAGTAGATGAAGCTTTCATGCAGCAATGGGCAGAGTGGCGCTTGTGTGAAACTAACTCCATTGAAACTTGGAACATCACACATATTCACGAGAATACCCGGCTCGCACGAACACCCGGTTTTCTCACATTGTTCAGAATAACCAAGGAACTCATTAGTGAAATAGAGCTTATTGAGCATCCACACAAAGCAATGCTCTAGCTGCTCGTTTGAACTGCAGCTGACTCCACGTTCAGAGAGAAGGTTAACAGCGAAAACATTTTCAGCTGCACTGAAAACCGAGACTTTGGCATTAGCTCCTGCAAAATGTACATGTGAAGTATACTAATGAAACTCAGCAAGTGGATGAAGCTTTCATTCAGAATGGGCAGAGTGGTGTTTGTGTGAAACTAACTGCATTGAAACTTGGAACATCACACACCTTCACGAATATACCCGGTTCGCACGAAAACCCAGTTTTCTCACATTGTTCAGAATAGCCAAGGAACGCATTAGTGAAGTAGAGCTTATTGAGCATCCCACACAAAGCAATGCTCTAGCTGCACGTTTGAACTGCAGCTGACTCCACGTTCAGAGACAAGATTAACACCAAACTCATTTTCAACAAAATTTGAAAACCAAGACATTGGCATTAGCACCTGCAAAATGTACATGTGAAGCATAATAATCAATCTCAGCTAGTGGATGAAGCTTTCATTCAGCAATGGGCAGAGTGGCGCCTGTGTGAAACTAACTGCATTGAAACTTGGAACATCACACACCTTCACGAGAATACCCGGCTCGCACGAAAACCCAGTTTTCTCACATTGTTCAGAATAGCCAAGGAACGCATTAGTGAAATAGAGCTTATTGAGCATTCCACCCAAAGCAATGCTCAAGCTGCTCGTTTGAACTGCAGCTGACTCCACGTTCAGAGAGAAGGTTAACAGCGAAGACATTTTCAGCTGCACTGAAAACCGAGACTTTGGCATTAGCTCCTGCAAAATGTACATGTGAAGTATACTAATGAAACTCAGCATGTGGATGAAGCTTTCATTCAGAATGGGCAGAGTGGTGTTTGTGTGAAACTAACTCCATTGAGGTCTCTCGCCTCACACATCTTCGCAATTTCTCCCGGTTCGCACGAAAACCCAGTTTTCTCACATTGTTCAGAATAGCCAAGGAACGCATTAGTGAAATAGAGCTTATTGAGCATTCCACCCAAAGCAATGCTCTAGCTGCTCTTTTGAACTGCAGCTGACTCCACGTTCAGAGAGAACGTTAGTGCGTTGGCTATTTTCAGCTATACTTGAAAATCAAGACACTGGCAATGGCTCCAGGGAAAAGCACATGTAAGGTATAGAGTGAACCTCAGCAAGTGGATGAAGCTTATACTCAACAAGAATGAGCAGAGTGGTGTTTGAGTGAAACCAACTCCATTGAGGTCTCTCGCCTCAAACATCTTCGCAATTTCACCCGGTTCGCACGAAAACCCAGTTTTCTCACATTGTTCAGAATAGCCAAGGAATGCATTAGTGAAATAGAGCTTATTGAGCATTCCACACAAAGCAATGCTCTAGCTGCTCGTTTGAACTGCATCTGATTCCACGTTCAGAGAGAACGTTAGTGCGTTGGCCATTTTTAGCTATGCTTGATAATCAAGACACTGGCAATACTTCCAGCAAAATGCACATGTTAGCTATACGGTAAACCTCAGCATGTGGATGAAGGTTAAACTCAACCAGAACAAACAGCGTGGTGTTAGAGTGAAACCAACTCCATTGAGGTCTCTCGCCTCACACATCTTCGCAATTACACCCGGCTCGCACGAAAACCCAGTTTTCTCACATTGTTCAGAATAGCCAAGGAACGCATTAGTGAAATAGAGCTTATTGAGCATTCCACCCAAAGCAATGCTCTAGCTGCTCGTTTGAACTGCAGCTGACTCCACGTTCAGAGAGAAGGTTAACAACGAAGACATTTTCAGCTGCACTGAAAACCGAGACTTTGGCATTAGTTCCTGCAAAATGTACATGTGAAGTATACTAATGAAACTCAGCAAGTGGATGAAGCTTTCATTCAGAATGGGCAGAGTGGTGTTTGTGTGAAACTAACTCCATTGAGGTCTCTCGCCTCACACATCTTCGCAATTTCTCCCGGTTCGCACGAAAACCCAGTTTTCTCACATTGTTCAGAATAGCCAAGGAACGCATTAGTGAAATAGAGCTTATTGAGCATTCCACCCAAAGCAATGCTCTAGCTGCTTGTTTGAACTGCATCTGATTCCACGCTCAGAGAGAACTTTAAAAACAGTCATTTTCAGCTACACTTGAAAACCAAGACACTGGCAATACTTCCAGCAAAATGCACATGTTAGCTATACGGTAAACCTCAGCATGTGGATGAAGGTTATACTCAACAAGAACAAGCAGAGTGGTGTTTCAGTGAAACCAACTCCACTGAGGTCTCTCGCCTCACACATCTTCGTCATTTACCCGGTTCGCACGAAAACCCAGTTTTCTCACATTGTTCAGAATAGCCAAGGAACGCATTAGTGAAATAGAGCTTATTGAGCATTCCACACAAAGCAATGCTCTAGCTGCCTGTTTGAATTGCAGCTGACTCCACGTTCAGAGACAAGATTAACACCAAACTCATTTTCAACAAAATTTGAAAACCAAGACATTGGCATTAGCACCTGCACAATGTACATGTGAAGTATACTAATGAATCTCAGCAAGTGGATGAAGCTTTCATTAAGCAAGAACAAGCAGAGTGGCGCCTGTGTGAAACTAACTCCATTGAAACTTGGAACATCACACACCTTCACGAAAATACCCGGCTCGCACGAAAACCCAGTTTTCTCACATTGTTCAGAATAGCCAAGAAACGCATTAGTGAAATAGAGCTTATTGAGCATTCCACACAAAGCAATGCTCTAGCTGCTCGTTTGAACTGCATCTGATTCCACGTTCAGAGAGAACGTTAGTGCGTTGGCCATTTTTAGCTATGCTTGATAATCAAGACACTGGCAATACTTCCAGCAAAATGCACATGTTAGCTATACGGTAAACCTCAGCATGTGGATGAAGGTTAAACTCAACCAGAACAAACAGCGTGGTGTTAGAGTGAAACCAACTCCATTGAGGTCTCTCGCCTCACACATCTTCGCAATTACACCCGGCTCGCACGAAAACCCAGTTTTCTCACATTGTTCAGAATAGCCAAGGAACGCATTAGTGAAATAGAGCTTATTGAGCATTCCACACAAAGCAATGCTCTAGCTGCTTGTTTGAATTGCAACTGACTCCACGTTCAGAGAAAAGGGTAACAACAAAGTCATTTTCAGCTAAATTTGAAAACCAAGACATTGGCATTAGCACCTGCAAAATGTACGTATTAGCTATACTGATGAAACTCAGCGTGTGGATGAAGATTTCACTCTGCAATGGGCAGAGTGGCGCCTGTGTGAAACTAACTCCATTGAAACTTGGAACATCACACACCTTCACGAGAATACCCGGTTCGCACGAAAACCCAGTTTTCTCACATTGTTCAGAATAGCCAAGGAACGCATTAGTGAAATAGAGCTTATTGAGCATTCCACCCAAAGCAATGCTCTAGCTGCTTGTTTGAACTGCATCTGATTCCATGCTCAGAGAGAACTTTAAAAACAAAGTCATTTTCAGCTACACTTGAAAACCAAGACACTGGCAATACTTCCAGCAAAATGCACATGTTAGCTATACGGTAAACCTCAGCATGTGGATGAAGGTTATACTCAACAAGAACAAGCAGAGTGGTGTTTGAGTGAAAACAACTCCATTGAGGTCTCTCGCCTAACACATCTTCGTCATTTACCCGGTTCGCACGAAAACCCAGTTTTCTCACATTGTTCACAATAGCCAAGGGACGCATTAGTGAAATAGAACTTATTGAGCATTCCACCCAAAGCAATGCTCTAGCTGCTCGTTTGAACTGCAGCTGACTCCACGTTCAGAGAGAAGGTTAACAACGAAGACATTTTCAGCTGCACTGAAAACCGAGACTTTGGCATTAGCTCCTGCAAAATGTACATGTGAAGTATACTAATGAAACTCAGCAAGTGGATGAAGCTTTCATTCAGAATGGGCAGAGTGGTGTTTGTGTGAAACTAACTCCATTGAGGTCTCTCGCCTCACACATCTTCGCAATTTCTCCCGGTTCGCACGAAAACCCAGTTTTCTCACATTGTTCAGAATAGCCAAGGAACGCATTAGTGAAATAGAGCTTATTGAGCATTCCACCCAAAGCAATGCTCTAGCTGCTTGTTTGAACTGCATCTGATTCCACGCTCAGAGAGAACTTTAAAAACAGTCATTTTCAGCTACACTTGAAAACCAAGACACTGGCAATACTTCCAGCAAAATGCACATGTTAGCTATACGGTAAACCTCAGCATGTGGATGAAGGTTATACTCAACAAGAACAAGCAGAGTGGTGTTTCAGTGAAACCAACTCCACTGAGGTCTCTCGCCTCACACATCTTCATCATTTACCCGGTTCGCACGAAAACCCAGTTTTCTCACATTGTTCAGAATAGCCAAGGAACGCATTAGTGAAATAGAGCTTATTGAGCATTCCACACAAAGCAATGCTCTAGCTGCCTGTTTGAATTGCAGCTGACTCCACGTTCAGAGACAAGATTAACACCAAACTCATTTTCAACAAAATTTGAAAACCAAGACATTGGCATTAGCACCTGCACAATGTACATGTGAAGTATACTAATGAATCTCAGCAAGTGGATGAAGCTTTCATTAAGCAAGAACAAGCAGAGTGGCGCCTGTGTGAAACTAACTCCATTGAAACTTGGAACATCACACACCTTCACGAAAATACCCGGCTCGCACGAAAACCCAGTTTTCTCACATTGTTCAGAATAGCCAAGAAACGCATTAGTGAAATAGAGCTTATTGAGCATTCCACACAAAGCAATGCTCTAGCTGCTCGTTTGAACTGCATCTGATTCCACGTTCAGAGAGAACGTTAGTGCGTTGGCCATTTTTAGCTATGCTTGATAATCAAGACACTGGCAATACTTCCAGCAAAATGCACATGTTAGCTATACGGTAAACCTCAGCATGTGGATGAAGGTTAAACTCAACCAGAACAAACAGCGTGGTGTTAGAGTGAAACCAACTCCATTGAGGTCTCTCGCCTCACACATCTTCGCAATTACACCCGGCTCGCACGAAAACCCAGTTTTCTCACATTGTTCAGAATAGCCAAGGAACGCATTAGTGAAATAGAGCTTATTGAGCATTCCACACAAAGCAATGCTCTAGCTGCTTGTTTGAATTGCAACTGACTCCACGTTCAGAGAAAAGGGTAACAACAAAGTCATTTTCAGCTAAATTTGAAAACCAAGACATTGGCATTAGCACCTGCAAAATGTACGTATTAGCTATACTGATGAAACTCAGCGTGTGGATGAAGATTTCACTCTGCAATGGGCAGAGTGGCGCCTGTGTGAAACTAACTCCATTGAAACTTGGAACATCACACACCTTCACGAGAATACCCGGTTCGCACGAAAACCCAGTTTTCTCACATTGTTCAGAATAGCCAAGGAACGCATTAGTGAAATAGAGCTTATTGAGCATTCCACCCAAAGCAATGCTCTAGCTGCTTGTTTGAACTGCATCTGATTCCACGCTCAGAGAGAACTTTAAAAACAAAGTCATTTTCAGCTACACTTGAAAACCAAGACACTGGCAATACTTCCAGCAAAATGCACATGTTAGCTATACGGTAAACCTCAGCATGTGGATGAAGGTTATACTCAACAAGAACAAGCAGAGTTGTGTTTGAGTGAAAACAACTCCATTGAGGTCTCTCGCCTAACACATCTTCGTCATTTACCCGGTTCGCACGAAAACCCAGTTTTCTCACATTGTTCAGAATAGCCAAGGAACGCATTAGTGAAATAGAGCTTATTGAGCATTCCACCCAAAGCAATGCTCTAGCTGCTTGTTTGAACTGCATCTGATTCCATGCTCAGAGAGAACTTTAAAAACAAAGTCATTTTCAGCTACACTTGAAAACCAAGACACTGGCAATACTTCCAGCAAAATGCACATGTTAGCTATACGGTAAACCTCAGCATGTGGATGAAGGTTATACTCAACAAGAACAAGCAGAGTGGTGTTTGAGTGAAAACAACTCCATTGAGGCCTCTAGCCTAACACATCTTCGTCATTTACCCGGTTCGCACGAAAACCCAGTTTTCTCACATTGTTCACAATAGCCAAGGGACGCATTAGTGAAATAGAACTTATTGAGCATTCCACCCAAAGCAATGCTCTAGCTGCTCGTTTGAACTGCAGCTGACTCCACGTTCAGAGAGAAGGTTAACAACGAAGACATTTTCAGCTGCACTGAAAACCGAGACTTTGGCATTAGCTCCTGCAAAATGTACATGTGAAGTATACTAATGAAACTCAGCAAGTGGATGAAGCTTTCATTCAGAATGGGCAGAGTGGTGTTTGTGTGAAACTAACTCCATTGAGGTCTCTCGCCTCAAACATCTTCGCAATTTCTCCCGGTTCGCACGAAAACCCAGTTTTCTCACATTGTTCAGAATAGCCAAGGAACGCATTAGTGAAATAGAGCTTATTGAGCATTCCACACAAAGCAATGCTCTAGCTGCTTGTTTGAACTGCATCTGATTCCACGCTCAGAGAGAACTTTAAAAACAGTCATTTTCAGCTACACTTGAAAACCAAGACACTGGCAATACTTCCAGCAAAATGCACATGTTAGCTATACGGTAAACCTCAGCATGTGGATGAAGGTTATACTCAACAAGAACAAGCAGAGTGGTGTTTCAGTGAAACCAACTCCACTGAGGTCTCTCGCCTCACACATCTTCGTCATTTACCCGGTTCGCACGAAAACCCAGTTTTCTCACATTGTTCAGAATAGCCAAGGAACGCATTAGTGAAATAGAGCTTATTGAGCATTCCACACAAAGCAATGCTCTAGCTGCTCGTTTGAACTGCATCTGATTCCACGTTCAGAGAGAACGTTAGTGCGTTGGCCATTTTTAGCTATGCTTGAAAATCAAGACACTGGCAATGGCTCCAGGGAAAAGCACATGTAAGGTATAGAGTGAACCTCAGCAAGTGGATGAAGCTTATACTCAACAAGAATGAGCAGAGTGGTGTTTGAGTGAAACTAACTCCATTAAGGTCTCTCGCCTCACACATCTTCGCAATTTCACCCGGTTTGCACGAAAACCCAGTTTTCTCACATTGTTCAGAAGAGCCAAGGAACGCATTAGTGAAATAGAGCTTATTGAGCATTCCACACAAAGCAATGCTCTAGCTGCCTGTTTGAATTGCAGCTGACTCCACGTTCAGAGACAAGATTAACACCAAACTCATTTTCAACAAAATTTGAAAACCAAGACATTGGCATTAGCACCTGCAAAATGTACATGTGAAGCATACTAACGAATCTCAGCTAGTGGATGAAGCTTTCATTCAGCAATTGGCAGAGTGGCGCCTGTGTGAAACTAACTCCATTGAAACTTGGAACATCACACACCTTCACGAGAATACCTGGCTCGCACGAAAACCCAGTTTTCTCACATTGTTCAGAATAGCCAAGGAACGCATTAGTGAAATAGAGCTTATTGAGCATTCCACACAAAGCAATGCTCTAGCTGCTTGTTTGAATTGCAACTGACTCCACGTTCAGAGACAAGGGTAACAACAAAGTCATTTTCAGCTAAATTTGAAAACCAAGACATTGGCATTAGCACCTGCACAATGTACATGTGAAGTATACTAATGAATCTCAGCAAGTGGATGAAGATTTCACTCTGCAATGGGCAGAGTGGCGCCTGTGTGAAACTAATTCCATTGAAACTTGGAACATCACACACCTTCACGAATATACCCGGCTCACACGGAAACCCAGTTTTCTCACATTGTTCAGAATAGCCAAGGAACGCATTAGTGAAATACAGTTTATTGAGCATTCCACCCAAACCAATGCTCTAGCTGCTTGTTTGAACTGCATCTGATTCCACGCTCAGAGAGAACTTTAAAAACAAAGTCATTTTCAGCTACACTTGAAAACCAAGACACTGGCAATACTTCCAGCAAAATGCACATGTTAGCTATACGGTAAACCTCAGCATGTGGATGAAGGTTATACTCAACAAGAACAAGCAGAGTGGTGTTTGAGTGAAACCAACTCCATTGAGGTCTCTCGCCTCAAACATCTTCGTCATTTACCCGGTTCGCACGAAAACTAAGTTTTCTCACATTGTTCAGAATAGCCAAGGAACGCATTAGTGAAATAGAGCTTATTGAGCATTCCACACAAAGCAATGCTCTAGCTGCTCGTTTGAACTGCAGCTGACTCCACGTTCAGAGAGAAGGTTATCAGCGAAGACATTTTCAGCTGCACTGAAAACCGAGACTTTGGCATTAGCATATGCAAAATGTACATGTGTAGTTTACTACTGAAACTCAGCAAGTGGATGAAGCTTTCATTCAGAATGGGCAGAGTGGTGTTTGTGTGAAACTAACTCCATTGAGGTCTCTCGCCTCAAACATCTTCGCAATTTCACCCTGTTCGCACGAAAACCCAGTTTTCTCACATTGTTCAGAATAGCCAAGGAACGCATTAGTGAAATAGAGCTTATTGAGCATTCCACCCAAAGCAATGCTCTAGCTGCTTGTTTGAATTGCAGCAGACTCCACATTCAGAGACAAGATTAACACCAAACTCATTTTCAACAAAATTTGAAAACCAAGACATTGGCATTAGCACCTGCACAATGTACATGTGAAGTATACTAATGAATCTCAGCAAGTGGATGAAGCTTTCATTCAGCAATGGGCAGAGTGGCGCCTGTGTGAAACTAACTCCATTGAAACTTGGAACATCACACACCTTCACGAGAATACCCGGCTCGCACGAAAACCCAGTTTTCTCACATTGTTCAGAATAGCCAAGGAACGCATTAGTGAAATAGAGCTTATTGAGCATTCCACCCAAAGCAATGCTCTAGCTGCTCGTTTGAACTGCAGCTGACTCCACGTTCAGAGAGAACGTTAGTGCGTTGGCCATTTTTAGCTATGCTTGATAATCAAGACACTGGCAATACTTCCAGCAAAATGCACATGTTAGCTATACGGTAAACCTCAGCATTTGGATGAAGCTTATACTCAACAAGAACAAGCAGACTGGTGTTTGAGTGAAACCAACTCCATTGAGGTCACTCGCCTCAAACATCTTCGCAATTTCACCCGGTTCACACGAAAACCCAGTTTTCTCACATTGTTCAGAATAGCCAAGGAACGCATTAGTGAAATAGAGCTGATTCAGCATTCCACCCAAAGCAATGCTCTAGCTGCTTGTTTGAATTGCAACTGACTCGACATTCAAGGTGAAGTTTAACACCAAAGTCATTTTCAGCTAAATTTGAAAACCAAGACATTGGCATTAGCACCGGCAATATGTACATGTGAAGTATACTGATGAAACTCAGCGTGTGGATGAAGCTTTCATTCAGCAATGGGCAGAGTGGCGCTTGTGTGAAACTAACTCCATTGAAACTTTGAACATCACACACCTTCACGCAATATACCCGGCTCGCACGAAAACCCAGTTTTCTCACATTGTTCAGAATAGCCAAGGAACGCATTAGTGAAATAGAGCTTATTGAGCATTCCACCCAAAGAAATGCGCTAGCTGCTTGTATGAACTGCAACTGATTCCACGTTCAGAGCGAACGTTAGTGCGTTGGCCATTTTTAGCTATGCTTGAAAATCAAGACACTGGCAATACTTCCAGCAAAATGCACAGGTTAGCTATACGGTAAACCTCATCATGTGGATGAAGGTTATACTCAACAAGAACGAGCAGAGTGGTGTTTGAGTGAAACCAACTCCATTGAGGTCTCTCGCCTCACACATCTTCGCAATTTCACCCGGCTTGCACGAAAACCCAGTATTCTCACATTGTTCTGAATAGCCAAGGAACGCATTAGTGAAATAGAGCTTATTGAGCATTCCACCCAAAGCAATGCTCTAGCTGCTTGTTTGAATTGCAACTGACTCGACATTCAAGGTGAAGTTTAACACCAAAGTCATTTTCAGCTAAATTTGAAAAGCAAGACATTGGCATTAGTACCTGCAAAATGTACGTATAAGGTATACTGATGAAACTCAGCGTGTGGATGAAGCTTTCATTCAGCAATGGGCAGAGTGGTGTTTGTGTAAAACTAACTCCATTGAGGTCTCTCGCCTCACACATCTTCGCAATTTCTCCCGGTTAGTGAAATAGAGCTTATTGAGCATTCCACCCAAAGCAATGTTCTAGCTGCTCGTTTGAACTGCATCTGATTCCACGTTCAGAGAGAACTTTAAAAACAGTCATTTTCAGCTACACTTGAAAACCAAGACACTGGCAATACTTCCAGCAAAATGCACATGTTAGCTATACGGTAAACCTCAGCATGTGGATGAAGGTTATACTCAACAAGAACAAGCACAATGGTGTTTGAGTGAAACCAACTCCACTGAGGTATCTCGCGTCACACATCTTCGTCATTTACCCGGTTCGCACGAAAACCCAGTTTTCTCACATTGTTCAGAATAGCCAAGGAACGCATTAGTGAAATAGAGCTTATTGAGCATTCCACACAAAGCAATGCTCTAGCTGCCTGTTTGAATTGCAGCTGACTCCACGTTCAGAGACAAGATTAACACCAAACTCATTTTCAACAAAATTTGAAAACCAAGACATTGGCATTAGCACCTGCACAATGTACATGTGAAGTATACTAATGAATCTCAGCAAGTGGATGAAGCTTTCATTCAGCAAGAACAAGCAGAGTGGCGCTTGTGTGTAACTAACTCCATTGAAACTTGGAACATCACACACCTTCACGAGAATACCCGGCTCGCACGAAAACCCAGTTTTCTCACATTGTTCAGAATAGCCAAGGAACGCATTAGTGAAATAGAGCTTATTGAGCATTCCACGCAAAGCAATGCTCTAGCTGCTTGTTTGAACTGCATCTGATTCCACGCTCAGAGAGAACTTTAAAAACAAAGTCATTTTCAGCTACACTTGAAAACCAAGACACTGGCAATACTTCCAGCAAAATGCACATGTTAGCTATACGGTAAACCTCAGCATGTGGATGAAGGTTATACTCAACAAGAACAAGCAGAGTGGTGTTTGAGTGAAACCAACTCCATTGAGGTCTCTCGCCTCACACATCTTCGTCATTTACCCGATTCGCACGAAAACCCAGTTTTCTCACATTGTTCAGAATAGCCAAGGAACGCATTAGTGAAATAGAGCTTATTGAGCATTCCACACAAAGCAATGCTCTAGCTGCTCGTTTGAACTGCAGCTGACTCCACGTTCAGAGAGAAGGTTAACAGCGAAGACATTTTCAGCTGCACTGAAAACCGAGACTTTGGCATTAGCTCCTGCAAAATGTACATGTGAAGTATATTAATGAAACTCAGCAAGTGGATGAAGCTTTCATTCAGAATGGGCAGAGTGGTGTTTGTGTGAAACTAACTCCATTGAGGTCTCTCGCCTCACACATCTTCGCAATTTCTCCCGGTTTGCACGAAAACCCAGTTTTCTCACATTGTTCAGAAGAGCCAAGGAACGCATTAGTGAAATAGAGCTTATTGAGCATTCCACACAAAGCAATGCTCTAGCTGCCTGTTTGAATTGCAGCTGACTCCACGTTCAGAGACAAGATTAACACCAAACTCATTTTCAACAAAATTTGAAAACCAAGACATTGGCATTAGCACCTGCAAAATGTACATGTGAAGCATACTAATGAATCTCAGCAAGTGGATGAAGCTTTCATTCAGCAATTGGCAGAGTGGCGCCTGTGTGAAACTAACTCCATTGAAACTTGGAACATCACACACCTTCACGAGAATACCCGGCTCGCACGAAAACCCAGTTTTCTCACATTGTTCAGAATAGCCAAGGAACGCATTAGTGAAATAGAGCTTATTGAGCATTCCACACAAAGCAATGCTCTAGCTGCTTGTTTGAATTGCAACTGACTCCACGTTCAGAGACAAGGGTAACAACAAAGTCATTTTCAGCTAAATTTGAAAACCAAGACATTGGCATTAGCACCTGCACAATGTACATGTGAAGTATACTAATGAATCTCAGCAAGTGGATGAAGATTTCACTCTGCAATGGGCAGAGTGGCGCCTGTGTGAAACTAATTCCATTGAAACTTGGAACATCACACACCTTCACGAATATACCCGGCTCACACGGAAACCCAGTTTTCTCACATTGTTCAGAATAGCCAAGGAACGCATTAGTGAAATAGAGTTTATTGAGCATTCCACCCAAACCAATGCGCTAGCTGCTTGTTTGAACTGCATCTGATTCCACGCTCAGAGAGAACTTTAAAAACAAAGTCATTTTCAGCTACACTTGAAAACCAAGACACTGGCAATACTTCCAGCAAAATGCACATGTTAGCTATACGGTAAACCTCAGCATGTGGATGAAGGTTATACTCAACAAGAACAAGCAGAGTGGTGTTTGAGTGAAACCAACTCCATTGAGGTCTCTCGCCTCAAACATCTTCGTCATTTACCCGGTTCGCACGAAAACCTAGTTTTCTCACATTGTTCAGAATAGCCAAGGAACGCATTAGTGAAATAGAGCTTATTGAGCATTCCACACAAAGCAATGCTCTAGCTGCTCGTTTGAACTGCAGCTGACTCCACGTTCAGAGAGAAGGTTATCAGCGAAGACATTTTCAGCTGCACTGAAAACCGAGACTTTGGCATTAGCATATGCAAAATGTACATGTGTAGTTTACTACTGAAACTCAGCAAGTGGATGAAGCTTTCATTCAGAATGGGCAGAGTGGTGTTTGTGTGAAACTAACTCCATTGAGGTCTCTCGCCTCAAAATTCTTCGCAATTTCACCCTGTTCGCACGAAAACCCAGTTTTCTCACATTGTTCAGAATAGCCAAGGAACGCATTAGTGAAATAGAGCTTATTGAGCATTCCACCCAAAGCAATGCTCTAGCTGCTTGTTTGAATTGCAGCTGACTCCACGTTCAGAGACAAGATTAACACCAAACTCATTTTCAACAAAATTTGAAAACCAAGACATTGGCATTAGCACCTGCACAATGTACATGTGAAGTATACTAATGAATCTCAGCAAGTGGATGAAGCTTTCATTCAGCAATGGGCAGAGTGGCGCCTGTGTGAAACTAACTCCATTGAAACTTGGAACATCACACACCTTCACGAGAATACCCGGCTCGCACGAAAACCCAGTTTTCTCACATTGTTCAGAATAGCCAAGGAACGCATTAGTGAAATAGAGCTTATTGAGCATTCCACCCAAAGCAATGCTCTAGCTGCTCGTTTGAACTGCAGCTGACTCCACGTTCAGAGAGAACGTTAGTGCGTTGGCCATTTTCAGCTATGCTTGAAAATCAAGACACTGGCAATGGCTCCAGGGAAATGCACATGTAAGGTATAGAGTGAACCTCAGCAAGTGGATGAAGCTTATACTCAACAAGAATGAGGAGAGTGGTGTTTGAGTGAAACCAATTCGGTTGATGTCTCTCACCTCAAACATCTTCGCAATTTCACCCGGTTCGCACAAAAACCCAGTTTTCTCACATTGTTCAGAATAGCCAAGGAACGCATTAGTGAAATAGAGCTTATTGAGCATTCCACACAAAGCAATGCTCTAGCTGCTTGTTTAAATTGCAACTGACTCCACGTTCAGAGACAAGGGTAACAACAAAGTCATTTTCAGCTAAATTTGGAAACCAAGACATTGGCATTAGCACCTGCAAAATGTACGTATTAGCTATACTGATGAAACTCAGCGTGTGGATGAAGATTTCACTCTGCAATGGGCAGAGTGGCGCCTGTGTGAAACTAATTCCATTGAAACTTGGAACATCACACACCTTCACGAATATATCCGGCTCGCACGAAAACCCAGTTTTCTCACATTGTTCAGAATAGCCAAGGAACGCATTAGTGAAATAGAGCTTATTGAGCATTCCACCCAAAGCAATGCTCAGGCTGCCTGTTTGAATTGCAGCTGACTCCACGTTCAGAGACAAGATTAACACCAAACTCATTTTCAACAAAATTTGAAAAGCAAGACATTGGCATTAGCACCTGCACAATGTACATGTGAAGTATACTAATGAATCTCAGCAAGTGGATGAAGCTTTCATTCAGCAATGGGCAGAGTGGCGCTTGTGTGAAACTAACTCCATTGAAACTTGGAACATCACACACCTTCACGAGAATACCGGGCTCGCACGAAAACCCAGTTTTCTCACATTGTTCAGAATAGCCAAGGAACGCATTAGTGAAATAGAGCTTATTGAGCATTCCACACAAAGCAATGATCTAGCTGCTTGTTTGAACTGCAGCTGACTCCACGTTCAGAGAGAACGTTAGTGTGTTGGCCATTTTTAGCTATGCTTGATAATCAAGACACTGGCAATACTTCCAGCAAAATGCACATGTTAGCTATACGGTAAACCTCAGCATGTGGATGAAGGTTAAACTCAACCAGAACAAACAGCGTGGTGTTTGAGTGAATCCAACTCCATTGAGGTCTCTCGCCTCACACATCTTCGCAATTTCACCCGGTTCGCACGAAAACCCAGTTTTCTCACATTGTTCAGAATAGCCAAGGAACGCATTAGTGAAATAGAGCTTATTGAGCATTCCACACAAAGCAATGCTCTAGCTGCTTGTTTGAATTGCAACTGACTCCACGTTCAGAGACAAGGGTAACAACAAAGTCATTTTCAGCTAAATTTGGAAACCAAGACATTGACATTAGCACCTGCAAAATGTGCGTATTAGCTATACTGATGAAACTCAGCGTGTGGATGAAGATTTCACTCTGCAATGGGCAGAGTGGCGCTTGTGTGAAACTAATTCCATTGAAACTTGGAACATCACACACCTTCACGAGAATACCCGGCTCGCACGAAAACCCAGTTTTCTCACATTGTTCAGAATAGCCAAGGAACGCATTAGTGAAATAGAGCTTATTGAGCATTCCACACAAAGCAATGCTCTAGCTGCTCGTTTGAACTGCAGCTGACTCCACGTTCAGAGAGAACGTTAGTGCGTTGGCCATTTTCAGCTATGCTTGAAAATCAAGACACTGGCAATGGCTCCAAGGAAATGCACATGTAAGGTATAGAGTGAACCTCAGCAAGTGGATGAAGCTTATACTCAACAAGAATGAGCAGAGTGGTGTTTGAGTGAAACCAATTCCGTTGATGTCCCTCACGTCAAACATCTTCGCAATTTCACCCTGTTCGCACGAAAACCCAGTTTTCTCACATTGTTCAGAATAGCCAAGGAACGCATTAGTGAAATAGAGCTTATTGAGCATTCCACACAAAGCAATGCTCTAGCTGCTTGTTTGAATTGCAGCTGACTCCACGTTCAGAGACAAGATTAACACCAAACTCATTTTCAACAAAATTTGAAAACCAAGACATTGGCATTAGCACCTGCACAATGTACATGTGAAGTATACTAATGAATCTCAGCAAGTGGATGAAGCATTCATTCAGCAAGAACAAGCAGAGTGGCGCTTGTGTGAAACTAACTCCATTGAAACTTGGAACATCACACACCTTCACGAGAATACCCGGCTCGCACGAAAACCCAGTTTTCTCACATTGTTCAGAATAGCCAAGGAACGCATTAGTGAAATAGAGCTTATTGAGCATTCCACACAAAGCAATGCTCTAGCTGCTTGTTTGAATTGCAGCTGACTCCACGTTCAGAGACAAGATTAACACCAAACTCATTTTCAACAAAATTTGAAAACCAAGACATTGGCATTAGCACCTGCACAATGTACATGTGAAGTATACTAATGAATCTCAGCAAGTGGATGAAGCTTTCATTCAGCAATGGGCAGAGTGGCGCCTGTGTGAAACTAACTCCATTGAAACTTGGAACATCACACACCTTCACGAGAATACCCGGCTCGCACGAAAACCCAGTTTTCTCACATTGTTCAGAATAGCCAAGGAACGCATTAGTGAAATAGAGCTTATTGAGCATTCCACACAAAGCAATGCTCTAGCTGCTCGTTTGAACTGCAGCTGACTCCACGTTCAGAGAGAACGTTAGTGCGTTGGCCATTTTCAGCTATGCTTGAAAATCAAGACACTGGCAATGGCTCCAGGGAAATGCACATGTAAGGTATAGAGTGAACCTCAGCAAGTGGATGAAGCTTATACTCAACAAGAATGAGGAGAGTGGTGTTTGAGTGAAACCAATTCGGTTGATGTCTCTCACCTCAAACATCTTCGCAATTTCACCCGGTTCGCACAAAAACCCAGTTTTCTCACATTGTTCAGAATAGCCAAGGAACGCATTAGTGAAATAGAGCTTATTGAGCATTCCACACAAAGCAATGCTCTAGCTGCTTGTTTGAACTGCAGCTGACTCCACGTTCAGAGACAAGATTAACACCAAACTCATTTTTAACAAAATTTGAAAACCAAGACATTGGCATTGGCACCTGCACAATGTACATGTGAAGTATACTAATGAATCTCAGCAAGTGGATGAAGCTTTCATTCAGCAATGGGCAGAGTGGCGCTTGTGTGAAACTAACTCCATTGAAACTTCGAACATCACACACCTTCACGAGAATACCCGGCTCGCACGAAAACCCAGTTTTCTCACATTGTTCAGAATAGCCAAGGAACGCATTAGTGAAATAGAGCTTATTGAGCATTCCACACAAAGCAATGCTCTAGCTGCCTGTTTGAATTGCAGCTGACTCCACGTTCAGAGACAAGATTAACACCAAACTCATTTTCAACAAAATTTGAAAACCAAGACATTGGCATTAGCACCTGCACAATGTACATATGAAGTATACTGATGAAACTCAGCATGTGGATGAAGATTTCACTCTGCAATGGGCAGAGTGGCGCTTGTGTGAAACTAACTCCATTGAAACTTGGAACATCACACACCTTCACGAGAATACCCGGCTCGCACGAAAACCCAGTTTTCTCACATTGTTCAGAATAGCCAAGGAACGCATTAGTGAAATAGAGCTTATTGAGCATTCCTCCCAAACCAATGCTCTAGCTGCTTGTTTGAACTGCATCTGATTCCACGCTCAGAGAGAACTTTAAAAACAGTCATTTTCAGCTACACTTGAAAACCAAGACACTGGCAATACTTCCAGCAAAATGCACATGTTAGCTATACGGTAAACCTCAGCATGTGGATGAAGGTTATACTCAACAAGAACAAGCAGAGTGGTGTTTGAGTGAAACCAACTCCACTGAGGTCTCTCGCCTCACACATCTTCGTCATTTACCCGGTTCGCACGAAAACCCAGTTTTCTCACATTGTTCAGAATAGCCAAGGAACGCATTAGTGAAATAGAGCTTATTGAGCATTCCACACAAAGCAATGCTCTAGCTGCTCGTTTGAACTGCAGCTGACTCCACGTTCAGAGAGAACGTTAGTGCGTTGGCCATTTTTAGCTATGCTTGATAATCAAGACACTGGCAATACTTCCAGCAAAATGCACATGTTAGCTATACGGTAAACCTCAGCATGTGGATGAAGGTTAAACTCAACCAGAACAAACAGCGTGGTGTTTGAGTGAAACCAACTCCATTGAGGTCTCTCGCCTCACACATCTTCGCAATTACATCCGGCTCGCACGAAAACCCAGTTTTCTCACATTGTTCAGAATAGCCAAGGAACGCATTAGTGAAATAGAGCTTATTGAGCATTCCACACAAAGCAATGCTCTAGCTGCTCGTTTGAACTGCAGCTGACTCCACGTTCAGAGAGAACGTTAGTGCGTTGGCCATTTTCAGCTATGCTTGAAAATCAAGACACTGGCAATGGCTCCAGGGATATGCACATGTAAGGTATAGAGTGAACCTCAGCAAGTGGATGAAGCTTATACTCAACAAGAATGAGCAGAGTGGTGTTTGAGTGAAACCAATTCCGTTGATGTCTCTCACCTCAAACATCTTCGCAATTTCACCCTGTTCGCACGAAAACCCAGTTTTCTCACATTGTTCAGAATAGCCAAGGAACGCATTAGTGAAATAGAGCTTATTGAGCATTCCACACAAAGCAATGCTCTAGCTGCTTGTTTGAATTGCAGCTGACTCCACGTTCAGAGACAAGATTAACACCAAACTCATTTTCAACAAAATTTGAAAACCAAGACATTGGCATTAGCACCTGCACAATGTACATGTGAAGTATACTAATGAATCTCAGCAAGTGGATGAAGCTTTCATTCAGCAAGAACAAGCAGAGTGGCGCTTGTGTGAAACTAACTCCATTGAAACTTGGAACATCACACACCTTCACGAGAATACCCGGCTCGCACGAAAACCCAGTTTTCTCACATTGTTCAGAATAGCCAAGGAACGCATTAGTGAAATAGAGCTTATTGAGCATTCCACACAAAGCAATGCTCTAGCTGCTTGTTTGAACTGCAGCTGACTCCACGTTCAGAGAGAACGTTAGTGCGTTGGCCATTTTCAGCTATGCTTGAAAATCAAGACACTGGCAATGGCTCCAGGGAAATGCACATGTAAGGTATAGAGTGAACCTCAGCAAGTGGATGAAGCTTATACTCAACAAGAATGAGCAGAGTGGTGTTTGGGTGAAACCAATTCCGTTGATGTCCCTCACGTCAAACATCTTCGCAATTTCACCCTGTTTGCACGAAAACCCAGTTTTCTCACATTGTTCAGAATAGCCAAGGAACGCATTAGTGAAATAGAGCTTATTGAGCATTCCACACAAAGCAATGCTCTAGCTGCTTGTTTGAATTGCAGCTGACTCCACGTTAGGAGACAAGATTAACACCAAACTCATTTTCAACAAAATTTGAAAACCAAGACATTGGCATTAGCACCTGCACAATGTACATGTGAAGTATACTAATGAATCTCAGCAAGTGGATGAAGCTTTCATTCAGCAAGAACAAGCAGAGTGGCGCTTGTGTGAAACTAATTCCATTGAAACTTGGAACATCACACACCTTCACGAATATACCCGGCTCACACGGAAACCCAGTTTTCTCACATTGTTCAGAATAGCCAAGGAACGCATTAGTGAAATAGAGCTTATTGAGCATTCCACACAAAGCAATGCTCTAGCTGCCTGTTTGAATTGCAGCTGACTCCACGTTCAGAGACAAGATTAACACCAAACTCATTTTCAACAAAATTTGAAAACCAAGACATTGGCATTAGCACCTGCACAATGTACATATGAAGTATACTGATGAAACTCAGCATGTGGATGAAGATTTCACTCTGCAATGCGCAGAGTGGCGCTTGTGTGAAACTAACTCCATTGAAACTTGGAACATCACACACCTTCACGAGAATACCCGGCTCGCACGAAAACCCAGTTTTCTCACATTGTTCAGAATAGCCAAGGAACGCATTAGTGAAATAGAGCTTATTGAGCATTCCACCCAAACCAATGCTCTAGCTGCTTGTTTGAACTGCATCTGATTCCACGCTCAGAGAGAACTTTAAAAACAGTCATTTTCAGCTACACTTGAAAACCAATACACTGGCAATACTTCCAGCAAAATGCACATGTTAGCTATACGGTAAACCTCAGCATGTGGATGAAGGTTAAACTCAACCAGAACAAACAGCGTGGTGTTTGAGTGAAACCAACTCCATTGAGGTCTCTCGCCTCACACATCTTCGCAATTACATCCGGCTCGCACGAAAACCCAGTTTTCTCACATTGTTCAGAATAGCCAAGGTACGCATTAGTGAAATAGAGCTTATTGAGCATTCCACACAAAGCAATGCTCTAGCTGCTCGTTTGAACTGCAGCTGACTCCACGTTCAGAGAGAACGTTAGTGCGTTGGCCATTTTCAGCTATGCTTGAAAATCAAGACACTGGCAATGGCTCCAGGGAAATGCACATGTAAGGTATAGAGTGAACCTCAGCAAGTGGATGAAGCTTATACTCAACAAGAATGAGCAGAGTGGTGTTTGAGTGAAACCAATTCCGTTGATGTCTCTCACCTCAAACATCTTCGCAATTTCACCCTGTTCGCACGAAAACCCAGTTTTCTCACATTGTTCAGAATAGCCAAGGAACGCATTAGTGAAATAGAGCTTATTGAGCATTCCACACAAAGCAATGCTCTAGCTGCTTGTTTGAATTGCAGCTGACTCCACGTTCAGAGACAAGATTAACACCAAACTCATTTTCAACAAAATTTGAAAACCAAGACATTGGCATTAGCACCTGCACAATGTACATGTGAAGTATACTAATGAATCTCAGCAAGTGGATGAAGCTTTCATTCAGCAAGAACAAGCAGAGTGGCGCTTGTGTGAAACTAACTCCATTGAAACTTGGAACATCACACACCTTCACGAGAATACCCGGCTCGCACGAAAACCCAGTTTTCTCACATTGTTCAGAATAGCCAAGGAACGCATTAGTGAAATAGAGCTTATTGAGCATTCCACACAAAGCAATGCTCTAGCTGCTCGTTTGAACTGCAGCTGACTCCACGTTCAGAGAGAACGTTAGTGCGTTGGCCATTTTCAGCTATGCTTGAAAATCAAGACACTGGCAATGGCTCCAGGGAAATGCACATGTAAGGTATAGAGTGAACCTCAGCAAGTGGATGAAGCTTATACTCAACAAGAATGAGCAGAGTGGTGTTTGGGTGAAACCAATTCCGTTGATGTCCCTCACGTCAAACATCTTCGCAATTTCACCCTGTTTGCACGAAAACCCAGTTTTCTCACATTGTTCAGAATAGCCAAGGAACGCATTAGTGAAATAGAGCTTATTGAGCATTCCACACAAAGCAATGCTCTAGCTGCTTGTTTGAATTGCAGCTGACTCCACGTTCAGAGACAAGATTAACACCAAACTCATTTTCAACAAAATTTGAAAACCAAGACATTGGCATTAGCACCTGCACAATGTACATGTGAAGTATACTAATGAATCTCAGCAAGTGGATGAAGCTTTCATTCAGCAAGAACAAGCAGAGTGGCGCTTGTGTGAAACTAATTCCATTGAAACTTGGAACATCACACACCTTCACGAATATACCCGGCTCACACGGAAACCCAGTTTTCTCACATTGTTCAGAATAGCCAAGGAACGCATTAGTGAAATAGAGCTTATTGAGCATTCCACCCAAAGCAATGCTCTAGCTGCTTGTTTGAACTGCATCTGATTCCACGCTCAGAGAGAACTTTAAAAACAAAGTCATTTTCAGCTACACTTGAAAACCAAGACACTGGCAATACTTCCAGCAAAATGCACATGTTAGCTATACGGTAAACCTCAGCATGTGGATGAAGCTTATACTCAACAAGAACAAACAGCGTGGTGTTTGAGTGAAACCAACTCCATTGAGGTCTCTCGCCTCACACATCTTCGCAATTACACCCGGCTTGCACGAAAACCCAGTTTTCTCACATTGTTCAGAATAGCCAAGGAACGCATTAGTGAAATAGAGCTTATTGAGCATTCCACACAAAGCAATGCTCTAGCTGCTCGTTTGAACTGCAGCTGACTCCACGTTCAGAGAGAACGTTAGTGCGTTGGCCATTTTCAGCTATGCTTGAAAATCAAGACACTGGCAATGGCTCCAGGGAAATGCACATGTAAGGTATAGAGTGAACCTCAGCAAGTGGATGAAGCTTATACTCAACAAGAATGAGCAGAGTGGTGTTTGAGTGAAACCAATTCCGTTGATGTCCCTCACGTCAAACATCTTCGCAATTTCACCCTGTTCGCACGAAAACCCAGTTTTCTCACATTGTTCAGAATAGCCAAGGAACGCATTAGTGAAATAGAGCTTATTGAGCATTCCACACAAAGCAATGCTCTAGCTGCTTGTTTCAATTGCAGCTGACTCCACGTTCAGAGACAAGATTAACACCAAACTCATTTTCAACAAAATTTGAAAACCAAGACATTGGCATTAGCACCTGCACAATGTACATGTGAAGTATACTAATGAATCTCAGCAAGTGGATGAAGCTTTCATTCAGCAAGAACAAGCAGAGTGGCGCTTGTGTGAAACTAACTCCATTGAAATTTGGAACATCACACACCTTCACGAGAATACCCGGCTCGCACGAAAACCCAGTTTTCTCACATTGTTCAGAATAGCCAAGGAACGCATTAGTGAAATAGAGCTTATTGAGCATTCCACACAAAGCAATGCTCTAGCTGCCTGTTTGAATTGCAGCTGACTCCACGTTCAGAGACAAGATTAACACCAAACTCATTTTCAACAAAATTTGAAAACCAAGACATTGGCATTAGCACCTGCACAATGTACATGTGAAGTATACTGATGAAACTCAGCATGTGGATGAAGATTTCACTCTGCAATGGGCAGAGTGGCGCTTGTGTGAAACTAATTCCATTGAAACTTGGAACATCACACACCTTCACGAGAATACCCGGCTCGCACGAAAACCCAGTTTTCTCACATTGTTCAGAATAGCCAAGGAACGCATTAGTGAAATAGAGCTTATTGAGCATTCCACCCAAACCAATGCTCTAGCTGCTTGTTTGAACTGCATCTTATTCCACGCTCAGAGAGAACTTTAAAAACAGTCATTTTCAGCTACACTTTAAAACCAAGACACTGGCAATACTTCCAGCAAAATGCACATGTTAGCTATACGGTAAACCTCACCATGTGGATGAAGGTTATACTCAACAAGAACAAGCAGAGTGGTGTTTGAGTGAAACCAACTCCACTGAGGTCTCTCGCCTCACACATCTTCGCAATTACACCCGGCTCGCACGAAAACCCAGTTTTCTCACATTGTTCAGAATAGCCAAGGAACGCATTAGTGAAATAGAGCTTATTGAGCATTCCACACAAAGCAATGCTCTAGCTTCTCTTTTGAACTGCAGCTGACTCCATGTTCAGAGAGAACGTTAGTGCGTTGGCTATTTTCAGCTATGCTTGAAAATCAAGACACTGGCAATGGCTCCAGGGAAAAGCACATGTAAGGTATAGAGTGAACCTCAGCAAGTGGATGAAGCTTATACTCAACAAGAATGAGCAGAGTGGTGTTTGTGTGAAACCAACTCCATTGAGGTCTCTCGCCTCAAACATCTTCGCAATTTCACCCGGTTCGCACGAAAACCCAGGTTTCTCACATTGTTCAGAATAGCCAAGGAATGCATTAGTGAAATAGAGCTTATTGAGCATTCCACACAAAGCAATGCTCTAGCTGCTCGTTTGAACTGCAGCTGACTCCACGTTCAGAGAGAACGTTAGTGCGTTGGCCATTTTTAGCTATGCTTGATAATCAAGACACTGGCAATACTTCCAGCAAAATGCACATGTTAGCTATACGGTAAACCTCAGCATGTGGATGAAGGTTAAACTCAACCAGAACAAACAGCGTGGTGTTTGAGTGAAACCAACTCCATTGAGGTCTCTCGCCTCACACATCTTCGCAATTACACCCGGCTCGCACGAAAACCCAGTTTTCTCACATTGTTCAGAATAGCCAAGGAACGCATTAGTGAAATAGAGCTTATTGAGCATTCCACACAAAGCAATGCTCTAGCTGCTCGTTTGAACTGCAGCTGACTCCACGTTCAGAGAGAACGTTAGTGCGTTGGCCATTTTCAGCTATGCTTGAAAATCAAGACACTGGCAATGGCTCCAGGGAAATGCACATGTAAGGTATAGAGTGAACCTCAGCAAGTGGATGAAGCTTATACTCAACAAGAATGAGCAGAGTGGTGTTTGAGTGAAACCAATTCCGTTGATGTCTCTCACCTCAAACATCTTCGCAATTTCACCCTGTTCGCACGAAAACCCAGTTTTCTCACATTGTTCAGAATAGCCAAGGAACGCATTAGTGAAATAGAGCTTATTGAGCATTCCACACAAAGCAATGCTCTAGCTGCTTGTTTGAATTGCAGCTGACTCCACGTTCAGAGACAAGATTAACACCAAACTCATTTTCAACAAAATTTGAAAACCAAGACATTGGCATTAGCACCTGCACAATGTACATGTGAAGTATACTAATGAATCTCAGCAAGTGGATGAAGCTTTCATTCAGCAAGAACAAGCAGAGTGGCGCTTGTGTGAAACTAACTCCATTGAAACTTGGAACATCACACACTTTCATGAGAATACCCGGCTCGCACGAAAACCCAGTTTTCTCACATTGTTCAGAATAGCCAAGGAACGCATTAGTGAAATAGAGCTTATTGAGCATTCCACACAAAGCAATGCTCTAGCTGCTTGTTTGAATTGCAACTGACTCCACGTTCAGAGACAAGGGTAACAACAAAGTCATTTTCAGCTAAATTTGGAAACCAAGACATTGGCATTAGCACCTGCAAAATGTGCGTATTAGCTATACTGATGAAACTCAGCGTGTGGATGAAGATTTCACTCTGCAATGCGCAGAGTGGCGCTTGTGTGAAACTAACTCCATTGAAACTTGGAACATCACACACCTTCACGAGAATACCCGGCTCGCACGAAAACCCAGTTTTCTCACATTGTTCAGAATAGCCAAGGAACGCATTAGTGAAATAGAGCTTATTGAGCATTCCACCCAAACCAATGCTCTAGCTGCTTGTTTGAACTGCATCTGATTCCACGCTCAGAGAGAACTTTAAAAACAGTCATTTTCAGCTACACTTGAAAACCAATACACTGGCAATACTTCCAGCAAAATGCACATGTTAGCTATACGGTAAACCTCAGCATGTGGATGAAGGTTAAACTCAACCAGAACAAACAGCGTGGTGTTTGAGTGAAACCAACTCCATTGAGGTCTCTCGCCTCACACATCTTCGCAATTACATCCGGCTCGCACGAAAACCCAGTTTTCTCACATTGTTCAGAATAGCCAAGGTACGCATTAGTGAAATAGAGCTTATTGAGCATTCCACACAAAGCAATGCTCTAGCTGCTCGTTTGAACTGCAGCTGACTCCACGTTCAGAGAGAACGTTAGTGCGTTGGCCATTTTCAGCTATGCTTGAAAATCAAGACACTGGCAATGGCTCCAGGGAAATGCACATGTAAGGTATAGAGTGAACCTCAGCAAGTGGATGAAGCTTATACTCAACAAGAATGAGCAGAGTGGTGTTTGAGTGAAACCAATTCCGTTGATGTCTCTCACCTCAAACATCTTCGCAATTTCACCCTGTTCGCACGAAAACCCAGTTTTCTCACATTGTTCAGAATAGCCAAGGAACGCATTAGTGAAATAGAGCTTATTGAGCATTCCACACAAAGCAATGCTCTAGCTGCTTGTTTGAATTGCAGCTGACTCCACGTTCAGAGACAAGATTAACACCAAACTCATTTTCAACAAAATTTGAAAACCAAGACATTGGCATTAGCACCTGCACAATGTACATGTGAAGTATACTAATGAATCTCAGCAAGTGGATGAAGCTTTCATTCAGCAAGAACAAGCAGAGTGGCGCTTGTGTGAAACTAACTCCATTGAAACTTGGAACATCACACACCTTCACGAGAATACCCGGCTCGCACGAAAACCCAGTTTTCTCACATTGTTCAGAATAGCCAAGGAACGCATTAGTGAAATAGAGCTTATTGAGCATTCCACACAAAGCAATGCTCTAGCTGCTCGTTTGAACTGCAGCTGACTCCACGTTCAGAGAGAACGTTAGTGCGTTGGCCATTTTCAGCTATGCTTGAAAATCAAGACACTGGCAATGGCTCCAGGGAAATGCACATGTAAGGTATAGAGTGAACCTCAGCAAGTGGATGAAGCTTATACTCAACAAGAATGAGCAGAGTGGTGTTTGGGTGAAACCAATTCCGTTGATGTCCCTCACGTCAAACATCTTCGCAATTTCACCCTGTTTGCACGAAAACCCAGTTTTCTCACATTGTTCAGAATAGCCAAGGAACGCATTAGTGAAATAGAGCTTATTGAGCATTCCACACAAAGCAATGCTCTAGCTGCTTGTTTGAATTGCAGCTGACTCCACGTTAAGAGACAAGATTAACACCAAACTCATTTTCAACAAAATTTGAAAACCAAGACATTGGCATTAGCACCTGCACAATGTACATGTGAAGTATACTAATGAATCTCAGCAAGTGGATGAAGCTTTCATTCAGCAAGAACAAGCAGAGTGGCGCTTGTGTGAAACTAATTCCATTGAAACTTGGAACATCACACACCTTCACGAATATACCCGGCTCACACGGAAACCCAGTTTTCTCACATTGTTCAGAATAGCCAAGGAACGCATTAGTGAAATAGAGCTTATTGAGCATTCCACCCAAAGCAATGCTCTAGCTGCTTGTTTGAACTGCATCTGATTCCACGCTCAGAGAGAACTTTAAAAACAAAGTCATTTTCAGCTACACTTGAAAACCAAGACACTGGCAATACTTCCAGCAAAATGCACATGTTAGCTATACGGTAAACCTCAGCATGTGGATGAAGCTTATACTCAACAAGAACAAACAGCGTGGTGTTTGAGTGAAACCAACTCCATTGAGGTCTCTCGCCTCACACATCTTCGCAATTACACCCGGCTTGCACGAAAACCCAGTTTTCTCACATTGTTCAGAATAGCCAAGGAACGCATTAGTGAAATAGAGCTTATTGAGCATTCCACACAAAGCAATGCTCTAGCTGCTCGTTTGAACTGCAGCTGACTCCACGTTCAGAGAGAACGTTAGTGCGTTGGCCATTTTCAGCTATGCTTGAAAATCAAGACACTGGCAATGGCTCCAGGGAAATGCACATGTAAGGTATAGAGTGAACCTCAGCAAGTGGATGAAGCTTATACTCAACAAGAATGAGCAGAGTGGTGTTTGAGTGAAACCAATTCCGTTGATGTCCCTCACGTCAAACATCTTCGCAATTTCACCCTGTTCGCACGAAAACCCAGTTTTCTCACATTGTTCAGAATAGCCAAGGAACGCATTAGTGAAATAGAGCTTATTGAGCATTCCACACAAAGCAATGCTCTAGCTGCTTGTTTCAATTGCAGCTGACTCCACGTTCAGAGACAAGATTAACACCAAACTCATTTTCAACAAAATTTGAAAACCAAGACATTGGCATTAGCACCTGCACAATGTACATGTGAAGTATACTAATGAATCTCAGCAAGTGGATGAAGCTTTCATTCAGCAAGAACAAGCAGAGTGGCGCTTGTGTGAAACTAACTCCATTGAAATTTGGAACATCACACACCTTCACGAGAATACCCGGCTCGCACGAAAACCCAGTTTTCTCACATTGTTCAGAATAGCCAAGGAACGCATTAGTGAAATAGAGCTTATTGAGCATTCCACACAAAGCAATGCTCTAGCTGCCTGTTTGAATTGCAGCTGACTCCACGTTCAGAGACAAGATTAACACCAAACTCATTTTCAACAAAATTTGAAAACCAAGACATTGGCATTAGCACCTGCACAATGTACATGTGAAGTATACTGATGAAACTCAGCATGTGGATGAAGATTTCACTCTGCAATGGGCAGAGTGGCGCTTGTGTGAAACTAATTCCATTGAAACTTGGAACATCACACACCTTCACGAGAATACCCGGCTCGCACGAAAACCCAGTTTTCTCACATTGTTCAGAATAGCCAAGGAACGCATTAGTGAAATAGAGCTTATTGAGCATTCCACCCAAACCAATGCTCTAGCTGCTTGTTTGAACTGCATCTTATTCCACGCTCAGAGAGAACTTTAAAAACAGTCATTTTCAGCTACACTTGAAAACCAAGACACTGGCAATACTTCCAGCAAAATGCACATGTTAGCTATACGGTAAACCTCACCATGTGGATGAAGGTTATACTCAACAAGAACAAGCAGAGTGGTGTTTGAGTGAAACCAACTCCACTGAGGTCTCTCGCCTCACACATCTTCGCAATTACACCCGGCTCGCACGAAAACCCAGTTTTCTCACATTGTTCAGAATAGCCAAGGAACGCATTAGTGAAATAGAGCTTATTGAGCATTCCACACAAAGCAATGCTCTAGCTTCTCTTTTGAACTGCAGCTGACTCCATGTTCAGAGAGAACGTTAGTGCGTTGGCTATTTTCAGCTATGCTTGAAAATCAAGACACTGGCAATGGCTCCAGGGAAAAGCACATGTAAGGTATAGAGTGAACCTCAGCAAGTGGATGAAGCTTATACTCAACAAGAATGAGCAGAGTGGTGTTTGTGTGAAACCAACTCCATTGAGGTCTCTCGCCTCAAACATCTTCGCAATTTCACCCGGTTCGCACGAAAACCCAGGTTTCTCACATTGTTCAGAATAGCCAAGGAATGCATTAGTGAAATAGAGCTTATTGAGCATTCCACACAAAGCAATGCTCTAGCTGCTCGTTTGAACTGCAGCTGACTCCACGTTCAGAGAGAACGTTAGTGCGTTGGCCATTTTTAGCTATGCTTGATAATCAAGACACTGGCAATACTTCCAGCAAAATGCACATGTTAGCTATACGGTAAACCTCAGCATGTGGATGAAGGTTAAACTCAACCAGAACAAACAGCGTGGTGTTTGAGTGAAACCAACTCCATTGAGGTCTCTCGCCTCACACATCTTCGCAATTACACCCGGCTCGCACGAAAACCCAGTTTTCTCACATTGTTCAGAATAGCCAAGGAACGCATTAGTGAAATAGAGCTTATTGAGCATTCCACACAAAGCAATGCTCTAGCTGCTCGTTTGAACTGCAGCTGACTCCACGTTCAGAGAGAACGTTAGTGCGTTGGCCATTTTCAGCTATGCTTGAAAATCAAGACACTGGCAATGGCTCCAGGGAAATGCACATGTAAGGTATAGAGTGAACCTCAGCAAGTGGATGAAGCTTATACTCAACAAGAATGAGCAGAGTGGTGTTTGAGTGAAACCAATTCCGTTGATGTCTCTCACCTCAAACATCTTCGCAATTTCACCCTGTTCGCACGAAAACCCAGTTTTCTCACATTGTTCAGAATAGCCAAGGAACGCATTAGTGA
Organism: Ochotona princeps; assembly: GCF_030435755.1. Taxonomy (NCBI): domain Eukaryota; kingdom Metazoa; phylum Chordata; class Mammalia; order Lagomorpha; family Ochotonidae; genus Ochotona; species Ochotona princeps. Next base: position 155,524 of record NW_026701656.1, read on the forward strand.
AATAGAGCTTATTGAGCATTCCACACAAAGCAATGCTCTAGCTGCTTGTTTGAATTGCAGCTGACTCCACGTTCAGAGACAAGATTAACACCAAACTCATTTTCAACAAAATTTGAAAACCAAGACATTGGCATTAGCACCTGCACAATGTACATGTGAAGTATACTAATGAATCTCAGCAAGTGGATGAAGCTTTCATTCAGCAAGAACAAGCAGAGTGGCGCTTGTGTGAAACTAACTCCATTGAAACTTGGAACATCACACACTTTCATGAGAATACCCGGCTCGCACGAAAACCCAGTTTTCTCACATTGTTCAGAATAGCCAAGGAACGCATTAGTGAAATAGAGCTTATTGAGCATTCCACACAAAGCAATGCTCTAGCTGCTTGTTTGAATTGCAACTGACTCCACGTTCAGAGACAAGGGTAACAACAAAGTCATTTTCAGCTAAATTTGGAAACCAAGACATTGGCATTAGCACCTGCAAAATGTGCGTATTAGCTATACTGATGAAACTCAGCGTGTGGATGAAGATTTCACTCTGCAATGGGCAGAGTGGCGCTTGTGTGAAACTAATTCCATTGAAACTTGGAACATCACACACCTTCACGAATATACCCGGCTCACACGGAAACCCAGTTTTCTCACATTGTTCAGAATAGCCAAGGAACGCATTAGTGAAATAGAGCTTATTGAGCATTCCACCCAAAGCAATGATCTAGCTGCTTGTTTGAACTGCATCTGATTCCACGCTCAGAGAGAACTTTAAAAACAAAGTCATTTTCAGCTACACTTGAAAACCAAGACACTGGCAATACTTCCAGCAAAATGCACATGTTAGCTATACGGTAAACCTCAGCATGTGGATGAAGGTTATACTCAACAAGAACAAGCAGAGTGGTGTTTGAGTGAAAACCAACTCCATTGAGGTCTCTCGCCTAACACATCTTCGTCATTTACCCGGTTCGCACGAAAACCCAGTTTTCTCACATTGTTCAGAATAGCCAAGGAACGCATTAGTGAAATAGAGCTTATTGAGCATTCCACCCAAAGCAATGCTCTAGCTGCTCGTTTGAACTGCAGCTGACTCCACGTTCAGTGAGAAGGTTAACAGCGAAGACATTTTCAGCTGCACTGAAAACCGAGACTTTGGCATTAGCTCTTGCAAATGTACATGTGAAGTATACTAATGAAACTCAGCAAGTGGATGAAGCTTTCATTCAGAATGGGCAGAGTGGTGTTTGTGTGAAACTAACTCCATTGAGGTCTCTCGCCTAACACATCTTCGCAATTTCTCCCGGTTCGCACGAAAACCCAGTTTTCTCACATTGTTCAGAATAGCCAAGGAACGCATTAGTGAAATAGAGCTTATTGAGCATTCCACACAAAGCAATGCTCTAGCTGCTTGTTTGAACTGCATCTTATTCCACGCTCAGAGAGAACTTTAAAAACAGTCATTTTCAGCTACACTTGAAAACCAAGACACTGGCAATACTTCCAGCAAAATGCACCTGTTAGCTATACGGTAAACCTCACCATGTGGATGAAGGTTATACTCAACAAGAACAAGCAGAGTGGTGTTTGAGTGAAACCAACTCCATTGAGGTCTCTCGCCTCACACATCTTCGTCATTTACCCGGTTCGCACGAAAACCCAGTTTTCTCACATTGTTCAGAATAGCCAAGGAACGCATTAGTGAATAGAGCTTATTGAGCATTCCACACAAAGCAATGCTCTAGCTGCTCGTTTGAACTGCAGCTGACTCCACGTTAAGAGACAAGATTAACACCAAACTCATTTTCAACAAAATTTGAAAACCAAGACATTGGCATTAGCACCTGCACAATGTACATGTGAAGTATACTAATGAATCTCAGCAAGTGGATGAAGCTTTCATTCAGCAAGAACAAGCAGAGTGGCGCTTGTGTGAAACTAACTCCATTGAAATTTGGAACATCACACACCTTCACGAGAATACCCGGCTCGCACGAAAACCCAGTTTTCTCACATTGTTCAGAATAGCCAAGGAACGCATTAGTGAAATAGAGCTTATTGAGCATTCCACACAAAGCAATGCTCTAGCTGCCTGTTTGAATTGCAGCTGACTCCACGTTCAGAGACAAGATTAACACCAAACTCATTTTCAACAAAATTTGAAAGCCAAGACATTGGCATTAGCACCTGCACAATGTACATGTGAAGTATACTGATGAAACTCAGCATGTGGATGAAGATTTCACTCTGCAATGGGCAGAGTGGCGCTTGTGTGAAACTAATTCCATTGAAACTTGGAACATCACACACCTTCACGAGAATACCCGGCTCGCACGAAAACCCAGTTTTCTCACATTGTTCAGAATAGCCAAGGAACGCATTAGTGAAATAGAGCTTATTGAGCATTCCACCCAAACCAATGCTCTAGCTGCTTGTTTGAACTGCATCTTATTCCACGCTCAGAGAGAACTTTAAAAACAGTCATTTTCAGCTACACTTGAAAACCAAGACACTGGCAATACTTCCAGCAAAATGCACATGTTAGCTATACGGTAAACCTCAGCATGTGGATGAAGGTTATACTCAACAAGAACAAGCAGAGTGGTGTTTGAGTGAAACCAACTCCACTGAGGTCTCTCGCCTCACACATCTTCGCAATTACACCCGGCTCGCACGAAAACCCAGTTTTCTCACATTGTTCAGAATAGCCAAGGAACGCATTAGTGAAATAGAGCTTATTGAGCATTCCACCCAAACCAATGCTCTAGCTGCTCGTTTGAACTGCAGCTGACTCCATGTTCAGAGAGAACGTTAGTGCGTTGGCTATTTTCAGCTATGCTTGAAAATCAAGACACTGGCAATGGCTCCAGGGAAAAGCACATGTAAGGTATAGAGTGAACCTCAGCAAGTGGATGAAGCTTATACTCAACAAGAATGAGCAGAGTGGTGTTTGTGTGAAACCAACTCCATTGAGGTCTCTCGCCTCAAACATCTTCGCAATTTCACCCGGTTCGCACGAAAACCCAGTTTTCTCACATTGTTCAGAATAGCCAAGGAATGCATTAGTGAAATAGAGCTTATTGAGCATTCCACACAAAGCAATGCTCTAGCTGCTCGTTTGAACTGCAGCTGACTCCACGTTCAGAGAGAACGTTAGTGCGTTGGCCATTTTTAGCTATGCTTGATAATCAAGACACTGGCAATACTTCCAGCAAAATGCACATGTTAGCTATACGGTAAACCTCAGCATGTGGATGAAGGTTAAACTCAACCAGAACAAACAGCGTGGTGTTTGAGTGAAACCAACTCCATTGAGGTCTCTCGCCTCACACATCTTCGCAATTACATCCGGCTCGCACGAAAACCCAGTTTTCTCACATTGTTCAGAATAGCCAAGGAACGCATTAGTGAAATAGAGCTTATTGAGCATTCCACACAAAGCAATGCTCTAGCTGCTTGTTTGAATTGCAGCTGACTCCACGTTCAGAGACAAGATTAACACCAAACTCATTTTCAACAAAATTTGAAATCCAAGACATTGGCATTAGCACCTGCACAATGTACATGTGAAGTATACTAATGAATCTCAGCAAGTGGATGAAGCTTTCATTCAGCAAGAACAAGCAGAGTGGCGCTTGTGTGAAACTAACTCCATTGAAACTTGGAACATCACACACCTTCACGAGAATACCCGGCTCGCACGAAAACCCAGTTTTCTCACATTGTTCAGAATAGCCAAGGAACGCATTAGTGAAATAGAGCTTATTGAGCATTCCACCCAAACCAATGCTCTAGCTGCTTGTTTGAACTGCATCTGATTCCACGCTCAGAGAGAACTTTAAAAACAAAGTCATTTTCAGCTACACTTGAAAACCAAGACACTGGCAATACTTCCAGCAAAATGCACATGTTAGCTATACGGTAAACCTCAGCATGTGGATGAAGGTTATACTCAACAAGAACAAGCAGAGTGGTGTTTGAGTGAAAACAACTCCATTGAGGTCTTTGGCCTAACACATCTTCGTCATTTACCCGGTTCGCACGAAAACCCAGTTTTCTCACATTGTTCAGAATAGCCAAGGAACGCATTAGTGAAATAGAGCTTATTGAGCATTCCACCCAAAGCAATGCTCTAGCTGCTCGTTTGAACTGCAGCTGACTTCACGTTCAGTGAGAAGGTTAACAGCGAAGACATTTTCAGCTGCACTGAAAACCGAGACGTTGGCATTAGCTCTTGCAAATGTACATGTGAAGTATACTAATGAAACTCAGCAAGTGGATGAAGCTTTCATTCAGAATGGGCAGAGTGGTGTTTGTGTGAAACTAACTCCATTGAGGTCTCTCGCCTAACACATCTTCGCAATTTCTCCCGGTTCGCACGAAAACCCAGTTTTCTCACATTGTTCAGAATAGCCAAGGAACGCATTAGTGAAATAGAGCTTATTGAGCATTCCACACAAAGCAATGCTCTAGCTGCTTGTTTGAACTGCATCTTATTCCACGCTCAGAGAGAACTTTAAAAACAAAGTCATTTTCAGCTACACTTGAAAACCAAGACACTGGCAATACTTCCAGCAAAATGCACCTGTTAGCTATACGGTAAACCTCACCATGTGGATGAAGGTTATACTCAACAAGAACAAGCAGAGTGGTGTTTGAGTGAAACCAACTCCATTGAGGTCTCTCGCCTCACACATCTTCGTCATTTACCCGGTTCGCACGAAAACCCAGTTTTCTCACATTGTTCAGAATAGCCAAGGAACGCATTAGTGAATAGAGCTTATTGAGCATTCCACACAAAGCAATGCTCTAGCTGCTCGTTTGAACTGCAGCTGACTCCACGTTCAGAGACAAGGGTAACAACAAAGTCATTTTCAGCTAAATTTAAAAACCAAGACATTGGCATTAGCTCCTTCAAAATGTACATGTGAAGTATACTAATGAAACTCAGCAAGTGGAAGAAGTTTTAATTCAGAATGGGCAGAGTGGTGTTTGTGTGAAACTAACTCCATTGAAACTTGGAACATCACACACCTTCACGAATATACCCGGCTCGCACGAAAACCCAGTTTTCTCACATTGTTCAGAATAGCCAAGGAACGCATTAGTGAAATAGAGCTTATTGAGCATTCCACCCAAACCAATGCTCTAGCTGCTTGTTTGAACTGCATCTGATTCCACGCTCAGAGAGAACTTTAAAAACAAAGTCATTTTCAGCTACACTTGAAAACCAAGACACTGGCAATACTTCCAGCAAAATGCACATGTTAGTTATACGGTAAACCTCAGCATGTGGATGAAGGTTATACTCAACAAGAATGAGCAGAGTGGTGTTTGAGTGAAACCAATTCGGTTGATGTCTCTCACCTCAAACATCTTCGCAATTTCACCCTGTTCGCACGAAAACCCAGTTTTCTCACATTGTTCAGAATAGCCAAGGAACGCATTAGTGAAATAGAGCTTATTGAGCATTCCACACAAAGCAATGCTCTAGCTGCTCGTTTGAACTGCAGCTGACTCCACGTTCAGAGAGAACGTTAGTGCGTTGGCCATTTTTAGCTATGCTTGATAATCAAGACACTGGCAATACTTCCAGCAAAATGCACATGTTAGCTATACGGTAAACCTCAGCATGTGGATGAAGGTTAAACTCAACCAGAACAAACAGCGTGGTGTTTGAGTGAAACCAACTCCATTGAGGTCTCTCGCCTCACACATCTTCGCAATTACATCCGGCTCGCACCAAAACCCAGTTTTCTCACATTGTTCAGAATAGCCAAGGAACGCATTAGTGAAATAGAGCTTATTGAGCATTCCACACAAAGCAATGCTCTAGCTGCTCGTTTGAACTGCAGCTGACTCCACGTTCAGAGAGAACGTTAGTGCGTTGGCCATTTTCAGCTATGCTTGAAAATCAAGACACTGGCAATGGCTCCAGGGAAATGCACATGTAAGGTATAGAGTGAACCTCAGCAAGTGGATGAAGCTTATACTCAACAAGAATGAGCAGAGTGCTGTTTGAGTGAAACCAATTCCGTTGATGTCTCTCACCTCAAACATCTTCGCAATTTCACCCTGTTCGCACGAAAACCCAGTTTTCTCACATTGTTCAGAATAGCCAAGGAACGCATTACTGAAATAGAGCTTATTGAGCATTCCACACAAAGCAATGCTCTAGCTGCTTGTTTGAATTGCAGCTGACTCCACGTTCAGAGACAAGATTAACACCAAACTCATTTTCAACAAAATTTGAAAACCAAGACATTGGCATTAGCACCTGCACAATGTACATGTGAAGTATACTAATGAATCTCAGCAAGTGGATGAAGCTTTCATTAAGCAAGAACAAGCGGAGTGGCGCTTGTGTGAAACTAACTCCATTGAAACTTGGAACATCACACACCTTCACGAGAATACCCGGCTCGCACGAAAACCCAGTTTTCTCACATTGTTCAGAATAGCCAAGGAACGCATTAGTGAAATAGAGCTTATTGAGCATTCCACACAAAGCAATGCTCTAGCTGCTTGTTTGAATTGCAACTGACTCCACGTTCAGAGACAAGGGTAACAACAAAGTCATTTTCAGCTAAATTTGGAAACCAAGACATTGGCATTAGCACCTGCAAAATGTGCGTATTAGCTATACTGATGAAACTCAGCGTGTGGATCAAGATTTCACTCTGCAATGGGCAGAGTGGCGCTTGTGTGAAACTAATTCCATTGAAACTTGGAACATCACACACCTTCACGAATATACCCGGCTCGCACAAAAACCCAGTTTTCTCACATTGTTCAGAATAGCCAAGGAAAGCATTAGTGAAATAGAGCTTAATGAGCATTCCACACAAAGCAATGCTCTAGCTGCCTGTTTGAATTGCAGCTGACTCCACTTTCAGAGACAAGATTAACACCAAACTCATTTTCAACAAAATTTGAAAACCAAGACATTGGCATTAGCACCTGCACAATGTACATGTGAAGTATGCTGATGAAACTCAGCAAGTGGATGAAGCTTTCATTCAGCAATGTGCAGAGTGGCGCCTGTGTGAAACGAACTCCATTGAAACTTGGAACATCACACACCTTCACGAGAATACCCGGCTCGCACGAAAACCCAGTTTTCTCACATTGTTCAGAATAGCCAAGGAACGCATTACTGAAATAGAGCTTATTGAGCATTCCACACAAAGCAATGCTCTAGCTGCTTGTTTGAATTGCAACTGACTCCACGTTCAGAGACAAGGGTAACAACAAAGTCATTTTCAGCTAAATTTGGAAACCAAGACATTCGCATTAGCACCTGCAAAATGTGCGTATTAGCTATACTGATAAAACTCAGCGTGTGGATGAAGATTTCACTCTGCAATGGGCAGAGTGGCGCTTGTGTGAAACTAATTCCATTGAAACTTGGAACATCACACACCTTCACGAGAATACCCGGCTCGCACGAAAACCCAGTTTTCTCACATTGTTCAGAATAGCCAAGGAACGCATTAGTGAAATAGAGCTTATTGAGCATTCCACCCAAACCAATGCTCTAGCTGCTTGTTTGAACTGCATCTGATTCCACGCTCAGAGAGAACTTTAAAAACAAAGTCATTTTCAGCTACACTTGAAAACCAAGACACTGGCAGTACTTCCAGCAACATGCACATGTTAGCTATACGGTAAACCTCATCATGTGGATGAAGGTTATACTCAACAAGAACAAGCAGAGTGGTGTTTGAGTAAAACCAACTCCATTGAGGTCTCTCGCCTCACACATCTTCGTCATTTACCCGGTTCGCACGAAAACCCAGTTTTCTCACATTGTTCAGAATAGCCAAGGAACGCATTAGTGAATAGAGCTGATTGAGCATTCCACACAAAGCAATGCTCTAGCTGCTCGTTTGAACTGCAGCTGACTCAACGTTCAGAGAGAAGGTTAACAGCAAAGACATTTTCAGCTGCACTGAAAACCGAGACTTTGGCATTAGCTCCTGCAAAATGTACATGTGAAGTATACTAATGAAACTCAGCAAGTGGAAGAAGCTTTCATTCAGAATGGGCAGAGTGGTCTTTGTGTGAAACTAACTCCATTGAAACTTGGAACATCACACACCTTCACGAGAATACCCGGTTCGCACGAAAACCCAGTTTTCTCACATTGTTCAGAATAGCCAAGGAACGCATTGGTGAAATAGAGCTTATTGAGCATTCCACACTAAGCAATGCTCTAGCTGCTTGTTTGAATTGCAGCTGACTCCACGTTCAGAGACAAGATTAACACCAAACTCATTTTCAACAAAATGGGAAAACCAAGACATTGGCATTAGCACCTGCACAATGTACATGTGAAGTATACTAATGAATCTCAGCAAGTGCATGAAGCTTTCATTCAGCAATGGGCAGAGTGGAGCTTGTGTGAAACTAACTCCATTGAAACTTGGAACATCACACACCTTCACGAGAATACCCGGCTCGCACGAAAACCCAGTTTTCTCACATTGTTCAGAATAGCCAAGGAACGCATTAGTGAAATAGAGCTTATTGAGCATTCCACCCAAACCAATGCTCTAGCTGCTTGTTTGAACTGCATCTGATTCCACGCTCAGAGAGAACTTTAAAAACAAAGTCATTTTCAGCTACACTTGAAAACCAAGACACTGGCAATACTTCCAGCAAAATGCACATGTTAGCTATACGGTAAACCTCAGCATGTGGATGAAGGTTATACTCAACAAGAACAAGCAGAGTGGTGTTTGAGTGAAACCAACTCCATTGAGGTCTCTCGCCTCACACATCTTCGTCATTTACCCGGTTCGCACGAAAACCCAGTTTTCTCACATTGTTCAGAATAGCCAAGGAACGCATTAGTGAATAGAGCTGATTGAGCATTCCACACAAAGCAATGCTCTAGCTGCTCGTTTGAACTGCAGCTGACTCCACGTTCAGAGAGAAGGTTAACAGCAAAGACATTTTCAGCTGCACTGAAAACCGAGACTTTGGCATTAGCTCCTGCAAAATGTACATGTGAAGTATACTAATGAAACTCAGCAAGTGGAAGAAGCCTTCATTCAGAATGGGCAGAGCGGTGTTTGTGTGAAACTAACTCCTTTGAAACTTGGACATCACACACCTTCACGAATATACCCGGCTCGCACGAAAACCCAGTTTTCTCACATTGTTCAGAATAGCCAAGGAACGCATTAGTGAATAGAACTTATTGAGCATTCCACACAAAGCAATGCTCTAGCTGCTCGTTTGAACTGCAGCTGACTCCACGTTCAGAGAGAAGGTTAACAGCAAAGACATTTTCAGCTGCACTGAAAACCGAGACTTTGGCATTAGCTCCTGCAAAATGTACATGTGAAGTATACTAATGAAACTCAGCAAGTGGAAGAAGCTTTCATTCAGAATGGGCAGAGTGGTGTTTGTGTGAAACTAACTCCATTGAAACTTGGAACATCACACACCTTCACGAATATACCCGGCTCGCACAAAAACCCAGTTTTCTCACATTGTTCAGAATAGCCAAGGAACGCATTAGTGAAATAGAGCTTATTGAGCATTCCACACAAAGCAATGCTCTAGCTGCTCGTTTGAACTGCAGCTGACTCCACGTTCAGAGAGAACGTTAGTGTGTTGGCCATTTTCAGCTATGCTTGAAAATCAAGACACTGGCAATGGCTCCAGGGAAATGCACTTGTAAGGTATAGAGTGAACCTCAGCAAGTGGATGAAGCTTATACTCAACAAGAATGAGCAGAGTGGTGTTTGAGTGAAACCAATTCCGTTGATGTCTCTCGCCTCAAACATCTTCGCAATTTCACCCGGTTCGCACGAAAACCCAGTTTTCTCACATTGTTCAGAATAGCCAAGGAACGCATTAGTGAAATAGAGCTTATTGAGCATTCCACACAAAGCAAAGCTCTAGCTGCTCGTTTGAATTGCAGCTGACTCCACGTTCAGAGACAAGATTAACACCAAACTCATTTTCAACAAAATTTGAAAACCAAGACATTGGCATTAGCACCTGCACAATGTACATGTGAAGTATACTAATGAATCTCAGCAAGTGGATGAAGCTTTCATTCATAATGGGCAGAGTGGTGCTTGTGTGAAACTAACTCCATTGAAACTTGGAACATCACACACCTTCACGAGAATACCCGGCTCGCACGAAAACCCAGTTTTCTCACATTGTTCAGAATAGCCAAGGAACGCATTAGTGAAATAGAGCTTATTGAGCATTCCACACAAAGCAATGCTCTAGCTGCTTGTTTGAATTGCAACTGACTCCACGTTCAGAGACAAGGGTAACAACAAAGTCATTTTCAGCTAAATTTGGAAACCAAGACTTTGGCATTAGCACCTGCACAATGTACGTATTAGCTATACTGATGAAACTCAGCGTGTGGATGAAGATTTCACTCTGCAATGGGCAGAGTGGCGCCTGTGTGAAACTAACTCCATTGAAATTGGAACATCACACACCTTCACGAGAATACCCGGCTCGCACGAAAACCCAGTTTTCTCACATTGTTCAGAATAGCCAAGGAACGCATTAGTGAATAGAGCTTATTGAGCATTCCACACAAAGCAATGCTCTAGCTGCTCATTTGAACTGCAGCTGACTCCACGTTCAGAGAGAAGGTTAACAGCAAAGACATTTTCAGCTGCACTGAAAACCGAGACTTTGGCATTAGCTCCTGCAAAATGTACATGTGAAGTATACTAATGAAACTCAGCAAGTGGAAGAAGATTTCATTCAGAATGGGCAGAGTGGTGTTTGTGTGAAACTAACTCCATTGAAACTTGGAACATCACACACCTTCACGAATATACCCGGCTCACACGAAAACCCAGTTTTCTCACATTGTTCAGAATAGCCAAGGAACGCATTAGTGAAATAGAGCTTATTGAGCATTCCACACAAAGCAATGCTCTAGCTGCTTGTTTGAACTGCATCTGATTCCACGCTCAGAGAGAACTTTAAAAACAAAGTCATTTTCAGCTACACTTGAAAACCAAGACACTGGCAATACTTCCAGCAAAATGCACCTGTTAGCTATACGGTAAACCTCACCATGTGGATGAAAGTTATACTCAACAAGAACAAGCAGAGTGGTGTTTGAGTGAAACCAACTCCATTGAGGTCTCTCGCCTCACACATCTTCGTCATTTACCCGGTTCGCACGAAAACCCAGTTTTCTCACATTGTTCAGAATAGCCAAGGAACGCATTAGTGAAATAGAGCTTATTGAGCATTCCACCCAAAGCAATGCTCTAGCTGCTTGTTTGAACTGCATCTGATTCCACGCTCAGAGAGAACTTTAAAAACAAAGTCATTTTCAGCTACACTTGAAAACCAAGACACTGGCAATACTTCCAGCAAAATGCACATGTTAGCTATACGGTAAACCTCACCATGTGGATGAAGGTTATACTCAACAAGAACAAGCAGAGTGGTGTTTGAGTGAAACCAACTCCATTGAGGTCTCTCGCCTAACACATCTTCGTCATTTACCCGGTTCGCACGAAAACCCAGTTTTCTCACATTGTTCAGAATAGCCAAGGAACGCATTAGTGAATAGAGCTGATTGAGCATTCCACACAAAGCAATGCTCTAGCTGCTCATTTGAACTGCAGCTGACTCCACGTTCAGAGAGAAGGTTAACAGCAAAGACATTTTCAGCTGCACTGAAAACCGAGACTTTGGCATTAGCTCCTGCAAAATGTACATGTGAAGTATACTAATGAAACTCAGCAAGTGGAAGAAGCTTTCATTCAGAATGGGCAGAGCGGTGTTTGTGTGAAACTAACTCCGTTGAAACTTGGACATCACACACCTTCACGAATATACCCGGCTCGCACGAAAACCCAGTTTTCTCACATTGTTCAGAATAGCCAAGGAACGCATTAGTGAAATAGAGCTTATTGAGCATTCCACCCAAAGCAATGCTCTAGCTGCTTGTTTGAACTGCAGCTGACTCCACGTTCAGAGAGAACGTTAGTGTGTTGGCCATTTTCAGCTATGCTTGAAAATCAAGACACTGGCAATGGCTCCAGGGAAATGCACATGTAAGGTACAGAGTGAACCTCAGCAAGTGGATGAAGCTTATACTCAACAAGAATGAGCAGAGTGATGTTTGAGTGAAACCAATTCCGTTGATGTCTCTCGCCTCAAACATCTTCGCAATTTCACCCGGTTCGCACGAAAACCCAGTTTTCTCACATTGTTCAGAATAGCCAAGGAGCGCATTAGTGAAATAGAGCTTATTGAGCATTCCACACAAAGCAATGCTCTAGCTGCTTGTTTGAATTGCAACTGACTCCACGTTCAGAGACAAGGGTAACAACAAAGTCATTTTCAGCTAAATTTGGAAACCAAGACTTTGGCATTAGCACCTGCAAAATGTACGTATTAGCTATACTGATGAAACTCAGCAAGTGGATGAAGATTTCACTCTGCAATGGGCAGAGTGGCGCCAGTGAAACTAACTCCATTGAAAATTGGAACATCACACACCTTCACGAGAATACCCGGCTCGCACGAAAACCCAGTTTTCTCACATTGTTCAGAATAGCCAAGGAACGCATTAGTGAAATAGAACTTATTGAGCATTCCACCCAAACCAATGCTCTAGCTGCTTGTTTGAACTGCATCTGATTCCACGCTCAGAGAGAACTTTAAAAACAAAGTCATTTTCAGCTACACTTGAAAACCAAGAACTGGCAATACTTCCAGCAAAATGCACATGTTAGCTATACGGTAAACCTCACCATGTGGATGAAGGTTATACTCAACAAGAACAAGCAGAGTGGTGTTTGAGTTAAACCAACTCCATTGAGGTCTCTCGCCTCACACATCTTCGTCATTTACCCGGCTCGCACGAAAACCCAGTTTTCTCACATTGTTCAGAATAGCCAAGGAACGCATTAGTGAATAGAGCTTATTGAGCATTCCACACAAAGCAATGCTCTAGCTGCTCATTTGAACTGCAGCTGACTCCACGTTCAGAGAGAAGGTTAACAGCAAAGACATTTTCAGCTGCACTGAAAACCGAGACTTTGGCATTAGCTCCTGCAAAATGTACATGTGAAGTATACTAATGAAACTCAGCAAGTGGAAGAAGATTTCATTCAGAATGGGCAGAGTGGTGTTTGTGTGAAACTAACTCCATTGAAACTTGGAACATCACACACCTTCACGAATATACCCGGCTCACACGAAAACCCAGTTTTCTCACATTGTTCAGAATAGCCAAGGAACGCATTAGTGAAATAGAGCTTATTGAGCATTCCACACAAAGCAATGCTCTAGCTGCTTGTTTGAACTGCATCTGATTCCACGCTCAGAGAGAACTTTAAAAACAAAGTCATTTTCAGCTACACTTGAAAACCAAGACACTGGCAATACTTCCAGCAAAATGCACATGTTAGCTATACGGTAAACCTCACCATGTGGATGAAAGTTATACTCAACAAGAACAAGCAGAGTGGTGTTTGAGTGAAACCAACTCCATTGAGGTCTCTCGCCTCACACATCTTCGTCATTTACCCGGTTCGCACGAAAACCCAGTTTTCTCACATTGTTCAGAATAGCCAAGGAACGCATTAGTGAAATAGAGCTTATTGAGCATTCCACCCAAAGCAATGCTCTAGCTGCTTGTTTGAACTGCATCTGATTCCACGCTCAGAGCGAACTTTAAAAACAAAGTCATTTTCAGCTACACTTGAAAACCAAGACACTGGCAATACTTCCAGCAAAATGCACATGTTAGCTATACGGTAAACCTCACCATGTGGATGAAGGTTATACTCAACAAGAACAAGCAGAGTGGTGTTTGAGTGAAACCAACTCCATTGAGGTCTCTCGCCTCACACATCTTCGTCATTTACCCGGTTCGCACGAAAACCCAGTTTTCTCACATTGTTCAGAATAGCCAAGGAACGCATTAGTGAATAGAGCTGATTGAGCATTCCACACAAAGCAATGCTCTAGCTGCTCGTTTGAACTGCAGCTGACTCCACGTTCAGAGAGAAGGTTAACAGCAAAGACATTTTCAGCTGCACTGAAAACCGAGACTTTGGCATTAGCTCCTGCAAAATGTACATGTGAAGTATACTAATGAAACTCAGCAAGTGGAAGAAGCTTTCATTCAGAATGGGCAGAGCGGTGTTTGTGTGAAACTAACTCCATTGAAACTTGGACATCACACACCTTCACGAATATACCCGGCTCGCACGAAAACCCAGTTTTCTCACATTGTTCAGAATAGCCAAGGAACGCATTAGTGAAATAGAGCTTATTGAGCATTCCACCCAAACCAATGCTCTAGCTGCTTGTTTGAACTGCAGCTGACTCCACGTTCAGAGAGAACGTTAGTGTGTTGGCCATTTTCAGCTATGCTTGAAAATCAAGACACTGGCAATGGCTCCAGGGAAATGCACATGTAAGGTATAGAGTGAACCTCAGCAAGTGGATGAAGCTTATACTCAACAAGAATGAGCAGAGTGATGTTTGAGTGAAACCAATTCCGTTGATGTCTCTCGCCTCAAACATCTTCGCAATTTCACCCGGTTCGCACGAAAACCCAGTTTTCTCACATTGTTCAGAATAGCCAAGGAACGCATTAGTGAAATAGAGCTTATTGAGCATTCCACACAAAGCAATGCTCTAGCTGCTTGTTTGAATTGCAGCCTACTCCACGTTCAGAGACAAGATTAACACCAAACTCATTTTCAACAAAATTTGAAAACCAAGACATTGGCATTAGCACCTGCACAATGTACATGTGAAGTATACTAATGAATCTCAGCAAGTGGATGAAGCTTTCATTCATAATGGGCAGAGTGGTGCTTGTGTGAAACTAACTCCATTGAAACTTGGAACATCACACACCTTCACGAGAATACCCGGCTCGCACGAAAACCCAGTTTTCTCACATTGTTCAGAATAGCCAAGGAGCGCATTAGTGAAATAGAGCTTATTGAGCATTCCACACAAAGCAATGCTCTAGCTGCTTGTTTGAATTGCAACTGACTCCACGTTCAGAGACAAGGGTAACAACAAAGTCATTTTCAGCTAAATTTGGAAACCAAGACTTTGGCATTAGCACCTGCAAAATGTACGGATTAGCTATACTGATGAAACTCAGCGTGTGGATGAAGATTTCACTCTGCAATGGGCAGAGTGGCGCCTGTGAGAAAATAACTCCATTGAAACTTGGAACATCACACACCTTCACGAGAATACCCGGCTCGCACGAAAACCCAGTTTTCTCACATTGTTCAGAATAGCCAAGGAACGCATTAGTGAAATAGAACTTATTGAGCATTCCACCCAAACCAATGCTCTAGCTGCTTGTTTGAACTGCATCTGATTCCACGCTCAGAGAGAACTTTAAAAACAAAGTCATTTTCAGCTACACTTGAAAACCAAGAACTGGCAATACTTCCAGCAAAATGCACATGTTAGCTATACGGTAAACCTCACCATGTGGATGAAGGTTATACTCAACAAGAACAAGCAGAGTGGTGTTTGAGTGAAACCAACTCCATTGAGGTCTCTCGCCTCACACATCTTCGTCATTTACCCGGCTCGCACGAAAACCCAGTTTTCTCACATTGTTCAGAATAGCCAAGGAACGCATTAGTGAATAGAGCTTATTGAGCATTCCACACAAAGCAATGCTCTAGCTGCTCATTTGAACTGCAGCTGACTCCACGTTCAGAGAGAAGGTTAACAGCAAAGACATTTTCAGCTGCACTGAAAACCGAGACTTTGGCATTAGCTCCTGCAAAATGTACATGTGAAGTATACTAATGAAACTCAGCAAGTGGAAGAAGATTTCATTCAGAATGGGCAGAGTGGTGTTTGTGTGAAACTAACTCCATTGAAACTTGGAACATCACACACCTTCACGAATATACCCGGCTCACACGAAAACCCAGTTTTCTCACATTGTTCAGAATAGCCAAGGAACGCATTAGTGAAATAGAGCTTATTGAGCATTCCACACAAAGCAATGCTCTAGCTGCTTGTTTGAACTGCATCTGATTCCACGCTCAGAGAGAACTTTAAAAACAAAGTCATTTTCAGCTACACTTGAAAACCAAGACACTGGCAATACTTCCAGCAAAATGCACATGTTAGCTATACGGTAAACCTCACCATGTGGATGAAAGTTATACTCAACAAGAACAAGCAGAGTGGTGTTTGAGTGAAACCAACTCCATTGAGGTCTCTCGCCTCACACATCTTCGTCATTTACCCGGTTCGCACGAAAACCCAGTTTTCTCACATTGTTCAGAATAGCCAAGGAACGCATTAGTGAAATAGAGCTTATTGAGCATTCCACCCAAAGCAATGCTCTAGCTGCTTGTTTGAACTGCATCTGATTCCACGCTCAGAGCGAACTTTAAAAACAAAGTCATTTTCAGCTACACTTGAAAACCAAGACACTGGCAATACTTCCAGCAAAATGCACATGTTAGCTATACGGTAAACCTCACCATGTGGATGAAGGTTATACTCAACAAGAACAAGCAGAGTGGTGTTTGAGTGAAACCAACTCCATTGAGGTCTCTCGCCTCACACATCTTCGTCATTTACCCGGTTCGCACGAAAACCCAGTTTTCTCACATTGTTCAGAATAGCCAAGGAACGCATTAGTGAATAGAGCTGATTGAGCATTCCACACAAAGCAATGCTCTAGCTGCTCGTTTGAACTGCAGCTGACTCCACGTTCAGAGAGAAGGTTAACAGCAAAGACATTTTCAGCTGCACTGAAAACCGAGACTTTGGCATTAGCTCCTGCAAAATGTACATGTGAAGTATACTAATGAAACTCAGCAAGTGGAAGAAGCTTTCATTCAGAATGGGCAGAGCGGTGTTTGTGTGAAACTAACTCCATTGAAACTTGGACATCACACACCTTCACGAATATACCCGGCTCGCACGAAAACCCAGTTTTCTCACATTGTTCAGAATAGCCAAGGAACGCATTAGTGAAATAGAGCTTATTGAGCATTCCACCCAAACCAATGCTCTAGCTGCTTGTTTGAACTGCAGCTGACTCCACGTTCAGAGAGAACGTTAGTGTGTTGGCCATTTTCAGCTATGCTTGAAAATCAAGACACTGGCAATGGCTCCAGGGAAATGCACATGTAAGGTATAGAGTGAACCTCAGCAAGTGGATGAAGCTTATACTCAACAAGAATGAGCAGAGTGATGTTTGAGTGAAACCAATTCCGTTGATGTCTCTCGCCTCAAACATCTTCGCAATTTCACCCGGTTCGCACGAAAACCCAGTTTTCTCACATTGTTCAGAATAGCCAAGGAACGCATTAGTGAAATAGAGCTTATTGAGCATTCCACACAAAGCAATGCTCTAGCTGCTTGTTTGAATTGCAGCCTACTCCACGTTCAGAGACAAGATTAACACCAAACTCATTTTCAACAAAATTTGAAAACCAAGACATTGGCATTAGCACCTGCACAATGTACATGTGAAGTATACTAATGAATCTCAGCAAGTGGATGAAGCTTTCATTCATAATGGGCAGAGTGGTGCTTGTGTGAAACTAACTCCATTGAAACTTGGAACATCACACACCTTCACGAGAATACCCGGCTCGCACGAAAACCCAGTTTTCTCACATTGTTCAGAATAGCCAAGGAGCGCATTAGTGAAATAGAGCTTATTGAGCATTCCACACAAAGCAATGCTCTAGCTGCTTGTTTGAATTGCAACTGACTCCACGTTCAGAGACAAGGGTAACAACAAAGTCATTTTCAGCTAAATTTGGAAACCAAGACTTTGGCATTAGCACCTGCAAAATGTACGGATTAGCTATACTGATGAAACTCAGCGTGTGGATGAAGATTTCACTCTGCAATGGGCAGAGTGGCGCCTGTGTGAAACTAACTCCATTGAAACTTGGAACATCACACACCTTCACGAGAATACCCGGCTCGCACGAAAACCCAGTTTTCTCACATTGTTCAGAATAGCCAAGGAACGCATTAGTGAAATAGAACTTATTGAGCATTCCACCCAAACCAATGCTCTAGCTGCTTGTTTGAACTGCATCTGATTCCACGCTCAGAGAGAACTTTAAAAACAAAGTCATTTTCAGCTACACTTGAAAACCAAGAACTGGCAATACTTCCAGCAAAATGCACATGTTAGCTATACGGTAAACCTCACCATGTGGATGAAGGTTATACTCAACAAGAACAAGCAGAGTGGTGTTTGAGTGAAACCAACTCCATTGAGGTCTCTCGCCTCACACATCTTCGTCATTTACCCGGCTCGCACGAAAACCCAGTTTTCTCACATTGTTCAGAATAGCCAAGGAACGCATTAGTGAATAGAGCTTATTGAGCATTCCACACAAAGCAATGCTCTAGCTGCTCATTTGAACTGCAGCTGACTCCACGTTCAGAGAGAAGGTTAACAGCAAAGACATTTTCAGCTGCACTGAAAACCGAGACTTTGGCATTAGCTCCTGCAAAATGTACATGTGAAGTATACTAATGAAACTCAGCAAGTGGAAGAAGATTTCATTCAGAATGGGCAGAGTGGTGTTTGTGTGAAACTAACTCCATTGAAACTTGGAACATCACACACCTTCACGAATATACCCGGCTCACACGAAAACCCAGTTTTCTCACATTGTTCAGAATAGCCAAGGAACGCATTAGTGAAATAGAGCTTATTGAGCATTCCACACAAAGCAATGCTCTAGCTGCTTGTTTGAACTGCATCTGATTCCACGCTCAGAGAGAACTTTAAAAACAAAGTCATTTTCAGCTACACTTGAAAACCAAGACACTGGCAATACTTCCAGCAAAATGCACATGTTAGCTATACGGTAAACCTCACCATGTGGATGAAGGTTATACTCAACAAGAACAAGCAGAGTGGTGTTTGAGTGAAACCAACTCCATTGAGGTCTCTCGCCTAACACATCTTCGTCATTTACCCGGTTCGCACGAAAACCCAGTTTTCTCACATTGTTCAGAATAGCCAAGGAACGCATTAGTGAATAGAGCTGATTGAGCATTCCACACAAAGCAATGCTCTAGCTGCTCGTTTGAACTGCAGCTGACTCCACGTTCAGAGAGAAGGTTAACAGCAAAGACATTTTCAGCTGCACTGAAAACCGAGACTTTGGCATTAGCTCCTGCAAAATGTACATGTGAAGTATACTAATGAAACTCAGCAAGTGGAAGAAGCTTTCATTCAGAATGGGCAGAGCGGTGTTTGTGTGAAACTAACTCCGTTGAAACTTGGACATCACACACCTTCACGAATATACCCGGCTCGCACGAAAACCCAGTTTTCTCACATTGTTCAGAATAGCCAAGGAACGCATTAGTGAAATAGAGCTTATTGAGCATTCCACCCAAAGCAATGCTCTAGCTGCTTGTTTGAACTGCAGCTGACTCCACGTTCAGAGAGAACGTTAGTGTGTTGGCCATTTTCAGCTATGCTTGAAAATCAAGACACTGGCAATGGCTCCAGGGAAATGCACATGTAAGGTATAGAGTGAACCTCAGCAAGTGGATGAAGCTTATACTCAACAAGAATGAGCAGAGTGATGTTTGAGTGAAACCAATTCCGTTGATGTCTCTCGCCTCAAACATCTTCGCAATTTCACCCGGTTCGCACGAAAACCCAGTTTTCTCACATTGTTCAGAATAGCCAAGGAACGCATTAGTGAAATAGAGCTTATTGAGCATTCCACACAAAGCAATGCTCTAGCTGCTTGTTTGAATTGCAGCTGACTCCACGTTCAGAGACAAGATTAACACCAAACTCATTTTCAACAAAATTTGAAAACCAAGACATTGGCATTAGCACCTGCACAATGTACATGTGAAGTATACTAATGAATCTCAGCAAGTGGATGAAGCTTTCATTCATAATGGGCAGAGTGGTGCTTGTGTGAAACTAACTCCATTGAAACTTGGAACATCACACACCTTCACGAGAATACCCGGCTCGCACGAAAACCCAGTTTTCTCACATTGTTCAGAATAGCCAAGGAGCGCATTAGTGAAATAGAGCTTATTGAGCATTCCACACAAAGCAATGCTCTAGCTGCTTGTTTGAATTGCAACTGACTCCACGTTCAGAGACAAGGGTAACAACAAAGTCATTTTCAGCTAAATTTGGAAACCAAGACTTTGGCATTAGCACCTGCAAAATGTACGTATTAGCTATACTGATGAAACTCAGCGTGTGGATGAAGATTTCACTCTGCAATGGGCAGAGTGGCGCCAGTGAAACTAACTCCATTGAAAATTGGAACATCACACACCTTCACGAGAATACCCGGCTCGCACGAAAACCCAGTTTTCTCACATTGTTCAGAATAGCCAAGGAACGCATTAGTGAAATAGAACTTACTGAGCATTCCACCCAAACCAATGCTCTAGCTGCTCATTTGAACTGCAGCTGACTCCACGTTCAGAGAGAAGGTTAACAGCAAAGACATTTTCAGCTGCACTGAAAACCGAGACTTTGGCATTAGCTCCTGCAAAATGTACATGTGAAGTATACTAATGAAACTCAGCAAGTGGAAGAAGCTTTCATTCAGCAATGGGCAGAGTGGTGTTTGTGTGAAACTAACTCCATTGAAACTTGGAACATCACACACCTTCACGAATATACCCGGCTCACACGAAAACCCAGTTTTCTCACATTGTTCAGAATAGCCAAGGAACGCATTAGTGAAATAGAGCTTATTGAGCATTCCACACAAAGCAATGCTCTAGCTGCTTGTTTGAATTGCAACTGACTCCACGTTGAGAGACAAGGGTAACAACAAAGTCATTTTCAGCTACACTTGAAAACCAAGACACTGGCAATACTTCCAGCAAAATGCACATGTTAGCTATACGGTAAACCTCACCATGTGGATGAAGGTTATACTCAACAAGAACAAGCAGAGTGGTGTTTGAGTGAAACCAACTCCATTGAGGTCTCTCGCCTCACACATCTTCGTCATTTACCCGGTTCGCACGAAAACACAGTTTTCTCACATTGTTCAGAATAGCCAAGGAACGCATTAGTGAAATAGAGCTTATTGAGCATTCCACCCAAAGCAATGCTCTAGCTGCTTGTTTGAACTGCATCTGATTCCACGCTCAGAGAGAACTTTAAAAACAAAGTCATTTTCAGCTACACTTGAAAACCAAGAACTGGCAATACTTCCAGCAAAATGCACATGTTAGCTATACGGTAAACCTCACCATGTGGATGAAGGTTATACTCAACAAGAACAAGCAGAGTGGTGTTTGAGTGAAACCAACTCCATTGAGGTCTCTCGCCTCACACATCTTCGTCATTTACCCGGTTCGCACGAAAACCCAGTTTTCTCACATTGTTCAGAATAGCCAAGGAACGCATTAGTGAATAGAGCTTATTGAGCATTCCACACAAAGCAATGCTCTAGCTGCTTGTTTGAACTGCAGCTGACTCCACGTTCAGAGAGAAGGTTAACAGCAAAGACATTTTCAGCTGCACTGAAAACCGAGACTTTGGCATTAGCTCCTGCAAAATGTACATGTGAAGTATACTAATGAAACTCAGCAAGTGGAAGAAGATTTCATTCAGAATGGGCAGAGTGGTGTTTGTGTGAAACTAACTCCATTGAAACTTGGAACATCACACACCTTCACGAATATACCCGGCTCACACGAAAACCCAGTTTTCTCACATTGTTCAGAATAGCCAAGGAACGCATTAGTGAAATAGAGCTTATTGAGCATTCCACACAAAGCAATGCTCTAGCTGCTTGTTTGAACTGCATCTGATTCCACGCTCAGAGAGAACTTTAAAAACAAAGTCATTTTCAGCTACACTTGAAAACCAAGACACTGGCAATACTTCCAGCAAAATGCACATGTTAGCTATACGGTAAACCTCACCATGTGGATGAAAGTTATACTCAACAAGAACAAGCAGAGTGGTGTTTGAGTGAAACCAACTCCATTGAGGTCTCTCGCCTCACACATCTTCGTCATTTACCCGGTTCGCACGAAAACCCAGTTTTCTCACATTGTTCAGAATAGCCAAGGAACGCATTAGTGAAATAGAGCTTATTGAGCATTCCACACAAAGCAATGCTCTAGCTGCTTGTTTGAACTGCATCTGATTCCACGCTCAGAGAGAACTTTAAAAACAAAGTCATTTTCAGCTACACTTGAAAACCAAGACACTGGCAATACTTCCAGCAAAATGCACATGTTAGCTATACGGTAAACCTCACCATGTGGATGAAGGTTATACTCAACAAGAACAAGCAGAGTGGTGTTTGAGTGAAACCAACTCCATTGAGGTCTCTCGCCTAACACATCTTCGTCATTTACCCGGTTCGCACGAAAACCCAGTTTTCTCACATTGTTCAGAATAGCCAAGGAACGCATTAGTGAATAGAGCTGATTGAGCATTCCACACAAAGCAATGCTCTAGCTGCTCGTTTGAACTGCAGCTGACTCCACGTTCAGAGAGAAGGTTAACAGCAAAGACATTTTCAGCTGCACTGAAAACCGAGACTTTGGCATTAGCTCCTGCAAAATGTACATGTGAAGTATACTAATGAAACTCAGCAAGTGGAAGAAGCTTTCATTCAGAATGGGCAGAGCGGTGTTTGTGTGAAACTAACTCCGTTGAAACTTGGACATCACACACCTTCACGAATATACCCGGCTCGCACGAAAACCCAGTTTTCTCACATTGTTCAGAATAGCCAAGGAACGCATTAGTGAAATAGAGCTTATTGAGCATTCCACCCAAAGCAATGCTCTAGCTGCTTGTTTGAACTGCAGCTGACTCCACGTTCAGAGAGAACGTTAGTGTGTTGGCCATTTTCAGCTATGCTTGAAAATCAAGACACTGGCAATGGCTCCAGGGAAATGCACATGTAAGGTATAGAGTGAACCTCAGCAAGTGGATGAAGCTTATACTCAACAAGAATGAGCAGAGTGATGTTTGAGTGAAACCAATTCCGTTGATGTCTCTCGCCTCAAACATCTTCGCAATTTCACCCGGTTCGCACGAAAACCCAGTTTTCTCACATTGTTCAGAATAGCCAAGGAACGCATTAGTGAAATAGAGCTTATTGAGCATTCCACACAAAGCAATGCTCTAGCTGCTTGTTTGAATTGCAGCTGACTCCACGTTCAGAGACAAGATTAACACCAAACTCATTTTCAACAAAATTTGAAAACCAAGACATTGGCATTAGCACCTGCACAATGTACATGTGAAGTATACTAATGAATCTCAGCAAGTGGATGAAGCTTTCATTCATAATGGGCAGAGTGGTGCTTGTGTGAAACTAACTCCATTGAAACTTGGAACATCACACACCTTCACGAGAATACCCGGCTCGCACGAAAACCCAGTTTTCTCACATTGTTCAGAATAGCCAAGGAGCGCATTAGTGAAATAGAGCTTATTGAGCATTCCACACAAAGCAATGCTCTAGCTGCTTGTTTGAATTGCAACTGACTCCACGTTCAGAGACAAGGGTAACAACAAAGTCATTTTCAGCTAAATTTGGAAACCAAGACTTTGGCATTAGCACCTGCAAAATGTACGTATTAGCTATACTGATGAAACTCAGCGTGTGGATGAAGATTTCACTCTGCAATGGGCAGAGTGGCGCCAGTGAAACTAACTCCATTGAAAATTGGAACATCACACACCTTCACGAGAATACCCGGCTCGCACGAAAACCCAGTTTTCTCACATTGTTCAGAATAGCCAAGGAACGCATTAGTGAAATAGAACTTATTGAGCATTCCACCCAAACCAATGCTCTAGCTGCTTGTTTGAACTGCATCTGATTCCACGCTCAGAGAGAAGGTTAACAGCAAAGACATTTTCAGCTGCACTGAAAACCGAGACTTTGGCATTAGCTCCTGCAAAATGTACATGTGAAGTATACTAATGAAACTCAGCAAGTGGAAGAAGCTTTCATTCAGCAATGGGCAGAGTGGTGTTTGTGTGAAACTAACTCCATTGAAACTTGGAACATCACACACCTTCACGAATATACCCGGCTCACACGAAAACCCAGTTTTCTCACATTGTTCAGAATAGCCAAGGAACGCATTAGTGAAATAGAGCTTATTGAGCATTCCACACAAAGCAATGCTCTAGCTGCTTGTTTGAATTGCAACTGACTCCACGTTGAGAGACAAGGGTAACAACAAAGTCATTTTCAGCTACACTTGAAAACCAAGACACTGGCAATACTTCCAGCAAAATGCACATGTTAGCTATACGGTAAACCTCACCATGTGGATGAAGGTTATACTCAACAAGAACAAGCAGAGTGGTGTTTGAGTGAAACCAACTCCATTGAGGTCTCTCGCCTCACACATCTTCGTCATTTACCCGGTTCGCACGAAAACACAGTTTTCTCACATTGTTCAGAATAGCCAAGGAACGCATTAGTGAAATAGAACTTATTGAGCATTCCACCCAAACCAATGCTCTAGCTGCTTGTTTGAACTGCATCTGATTCCACGCTCAGAGAGAACTTTAAAAACAAAGTCATTTTCAGCTACACTTGAAAACCAAGAACTGGCAATACTTCCAGCAAAATGCACATGTTAGCTATACGGTAAACCTCACCATGTGGATGAAGGTTATACTCAACAAGAACAAGCAGAGTGGTGTTTGAGTGAAACCAACTCCATTGAGGTCTCTCGCCTCACACATCTTCGTCATTTACCCGGTTCGCACGAAAACCCAGTTTTCTCACATTGTTCAGAATAGCCAAGGAACGCATTAGTGAATAGAGCTTATTGAGCATTCCACACAAAGC
The DNA here is from genome assembly GCF_030435755.1 of Ochotona princeps. NCBI lineage: Eukaryota > Metazoa > Chordata > Mammalia > Lagomorpha > Ochotonidae > Ochotona > Ochotona princeps. The sequence continues at coordinate 180,356 of NW_026701656.1, forward strand.
AATGCTCTAGCTGCTCATTTGAACTGCAGCTGACTCCACGTTCAGAGAGAAGGTTAACAGCAAAGACATTTTCAGCTGCACTGAAAACCGAGACTTTGGCATTAGCTCCTGCAAAATGTACATGTGAAGTATACTAATGAAACTCAGCAAGTGGAAGAAGATTTCATTCAGAATGGGCAGAGTGGTGTTTGTGTGAAACTAACTCCATTGAAACTTGGAACATCACACACCTTCACGAATATACCCGGCTCACACGAAAACCCAGTTTTCTCACATTGTTCAGAATAGCCAAGGAACGCATTAGTGAAATAGAGCTTATTGAGCATTCCACACAAAGCAATGCTCTAGCTGCTTGTTTGAACTGCATCTGATTCCACGCTCAGAGAGAACTTTAAAAACAAAGTCATTTTCAGCTACACTTGAAAACCAAGACACTGGCAATACTTCCAGCAAAATGCACATGTTAGCTATACGGTAAACCTCACCATGTGGATGAAGGTTATACTCAACAAGAACAAGCAGAGTGGTGTTTGAGTGAAACCAACTCCATTGAGGTCTCTCGCCTCACACATCTTCGTCATTTACCCGGTTCGCACGAAAACCCAGTTTTCTCACATTGTTCAGAATAGCCAAGGAACGCATTAGTGAATAGAGCTGATTGAGCATTCCACACAAAGCAATGCTCTAGCTGCTCGTTTGAACTGCAGCTGACTCCACGTTCAGAGAGAAGGTTAACAGCAAAGACATTTTCAGCTGCACTGAAAACCGAGACTTTGGCATTAGCTCCTGCAAAATGTACATGTGAAGTATACTAATGAAACTCAGCAAGTGGAAGAAGCTTTCATTCAGAATGGGCAGAGCGGTGTTTGTGTGAAACTAACTCCGTTGAAACTTGGACATCACACACCTTCACGAATATACCCGGCTCGCACGAAAACCCAGTTTTCTCACATTGTTCAGAATAGCCAAGGAACGCATTAGTGAAATAGAGCTTATTGAGCATTCCACCCAAAGCAATGCTCTAGCTGCTTGTTTGAACTGCAGCTGACTCCACGTTCAGAGAGAACGTTAGTGTGTTGGCCATTTTCAGCTATGCTTGAAAATCAAGACACTGGCAATGGCTCCAGGGAAATGCACATGTAAGGTATAGAGTGAACCTCAGCAAGTGGATGAAGCTTATACTCAACAAGAATGAGCAGAGTGATGTTTGAGTGAAACCAATTCCGTTGATGTCTCTCGCCTCAAACATCTTCGCAATTTCACCCGGTTCGCACGAAAACCCAGTTTTCTCACATTGTTCAGAATAGCCAAGGAACGCATTAGTGAAATAGAGCTTATTGAGCATTCCACACAAAGCAATGCTCTAGCTGCTTGTTTGAATTGCAGCTGACTCCACGTTCAGAGACAAGATTAACACCAAACTCATTTTCAACAAAATTTGAAAACCAAGACATTGGCATTAGCACCTGCAAAATGTACATGTGAAGTATACTAATGAATCTCAGCAAGTGGATGAAGCTTTCATTCATAATGGGCAGAGTGGTGCTTGTGTGAAACTAACTCCATTGAAACTTGGAACATCACACACCTTCACGAGAATACCCGGCTCGCACGAAAACCCAGTTTTCTCACATTGTTCAGAATAGCCAAGGAGCGCATTAGTGAAATAGAGCTTATTGAGCATTCCACACAAAGCAATGCTCTAGCTGCTTGTTTGAATTGCAACTGACTCCACGTTCAGAGACAAGGGTAACAACAAAGTCATTTTCAGCTAAATTTGGAAACCAAGACTTTGGCATTAGCACCTGCAAAATGTACGTATTAGCTATACTAATGAAACTCAGCGTGTGGATGAAGATTTCACTCTGCAATGGGCAGAGTGGCGCCAGTGAAACTAACTCCATTGAAAATTGGAACATCACACACCTTCACGAGAATACCCGGCTCGCACGAAAACCCAGTTTTCTCACATTGTTCAGAATAGCCAAGGAACGCATTAGTGAAATAGAACTTATTGAGCATTCCACCCAAACCAATGCTCTAGCTGCTTGTTTGAACTGCATCTGATTCCACGCTCAGAGAGAACTTTAAAAACAAAGTCATTTTCAGCTACACTTGAAAACCAAGAACTGGCAATACTTCCAGCAAAATGCACATGTTAGCTATACAGTAAACCTCACCATGTGGATGAAGGTTATACTCAACAAGAACAAGCAGAGTGGTGTTTGAGTGAAACCAACTCCATTGAGGTCTCTCGCCTCACACATCTTCGTCATTTACCCGGTTCGCACGAAAACCCAGTTTTCTCACATTGTTCAGAATAGCCAAGGAACGCATTAGTGAATAGAGCTTATTGAGCATTCCACACAAAGCAATGCTCTAGCTGCTCATTTGAACTGCAGCTGACTCCACGTTCAGAGAGAAGGTTAACAGCAAAGACATTTTCAGCTGCACTGAAAACCGAGACTTTGGCATTAGCTCCTGCAAAATGTACATGTGAAGCATACTAATGAAACTCAGCAAGTGGAAGAAGCTTTCATTCAGCAATGGGCAGAGTGGTGTTTGTGTGAAACTAACTCCATTGAAACTTGGAACATCACACACCTTCACGAATATACCCGGCTCACACGAAAACCCAGTTTTCTCACATTGTTCAGAATAGCCAAGGAACGCATTAGTGAAATAGAGCTTATTGAGCATTCCACACAAAGCAATGCTCTAGCTGCTTGTTTGAATTGCAACTGACTCCACGTTGAGAGACAAGGGTAACAACAAAGTCATTTTCAGCTACACTTGAAAACCAAGACACTGGCAATACTTCCAGCAAAATGCACATGTTAGCTATACGGTAAACCTCACCATGTGGATGAAGGTTATACTCAACAAGAACAAGCAGAGTGGTGTTTGAGTGAAACCAACTCCATTGAGGTCTCTCGCCTCACACATCTTCGTCATTTACCCGGTTCGCACGAAAACACAGTTTTCTCACATTGTTCAGAATAGCCAAGGAACGCATTAGTGAAATAGAGCTTATTGAGCATTCCACCCAAACCAATGCTCTAGCTGCTTGTTTGAACTGCATCTGATTCCACGCTCAGAGAGAACTTTAAAAACAAAGTCATTTTCAGCTACACTTGAAAACCAAGACACTGGCAATACTTCCAGCAAAATGCACATGTTAGCTATACGGTAAACCTCACCATGTGGATGAAGGTTATACTCAACAAGAACAAGCAGAGTGGTGTTTGAGTGAAACCAACTCCATTGAGGTCTCTCGCCTCACACATCTTCGTCATTTACCCGGTTCGCACGAAAACCCAGTTTTCTCACATTGTTCAGAATAGCCAAGGAACGCATTAGTGAATAGAGCTGATTGAGCATTCCACACAAAGCAATGCTCTAGCTGCTCGTTTGAACTGCAGCTGACTCCACGTTCAGAGAGAAGGTTAACAGCAAAGACATTTTCAGCTGCACTGAAAACCGAGACTTTGGCATTAGCTCCTGCAAAATGTACATGTGAAGTATACTAATGAAACTCAGCAAGTGGAAGAAGCTTTCATTCAGAATGGGCAGAGCGGTGTTTGTGTGAAACTAACTCCGTTGAAACTTGGACATCACACACCTTCACGAATATACCCGGCTCGCACGAAAACCCAGTTTTCTCACATTGTTCAGAATAGCCAAGGAACGCATTAGTGAAATAGAGCTTATTGAGCATTCCACCCAAAGCAATGCTCTAGCTGCTTGTTTGAACTGCAGCTGACTCCACGTTCAGAGAGAACGTTAGTGTGTTGGCCATTTTCAGCTATGCTTGAAAATCAAGACACTGGCAATGGCTCCAGGGAAATGCACATGTAAGGTATAGAGTGAACCTCAGCAAGTGGATGAAGCTTATACTCAACAAGAATGAGCAGAGTGATGTTTGAGTGAAACCAATTCCGTTGATGTCTCTCGCCTCAAACATCTTCGCAATTTCACCCGGTTCGCACGAAAACCCAGTTTTCTCACATTGTTCAGAATAGCCAAGGAACGCATTAGTGAAATAGAGCTTATTGAGCATTCCACACAAAGCAATGCTCTAGCTGCTTGTTTGAATTGCAGCTGACTCCACGTTCAGAGACAAGATTAACACCAAACTCATTTTCAACAAAATTTGAAAACCAAGACATTGGCATTAGCACCTGCAAAATGTACATGTGAAGTATACTAATGAATCTCAGCAAGTGGATGAAGCTTTCATTCATAATGGGCAGAGTGGTGCTTGTGTGAAACTAACTCCATTGAAACTTGGAACATCACACACCTTCACGAGAATACCCGGCTCGCACGAAAACCCAGTTTTCTCACATTGTTCAGAATAGCCAAGGAGCGCATTAGTGAAATAGAGCTTATTGAGCATTCCACACAAAGCAATGCTCTAGCTGCTTGTTTGAATTGCAACTGACTCCACGTTCAGAGACAAGGGTAACAACAAAGTCATTTTCAGCTAAATTTGGAAACCAAGACTTTGGCATTAGCACCTGCAAAATGTACGTATTAGCTATACTAATGAAACTCAGCGTGTGGATGAAGATTTCACTCTGCAATGGGCAGAGTGGCGCCAGTGAAACTAACTCCATTGAAAATTGGAACATCACACACCTTCACGAGAATACCCGGCTCGCACGAAAACCCAGTTTTCTCACATTGTTCAGAATAGCCAAGGAACGCATTAGTGAAATAGAACTTATTGAGCATTCCACCCAAACCAATGCTCTAGCTGCTTGTTTGAACTGCATCTGATTCCACGCTCAGAGAGAACTTTAAAAACAAAGTCATTTTCAGCTACACTTGAAAACCAAGAACTGGCAATACTTCCAGCAAAATGCACATGTTAGCTATACAGTAAACCTCAGCATGTGGATGAAGGTTATACTCAACAAGAACAAGCAGAGTGGTGTTTGAGTGAAACCAACTCCATTGAGGTCTCTCGCCTCACACATCTTCGTCATTTACCCGGTTCGCACGAAAACCCAGTTTTCTCACATTGTTCAGAATAGCCAAGGAACGCATTAGTGAATAGAGCTTATTGAGCATTCCACACAAAGCAATGCTCTAGCTGCTCATTTGAACTGCAGCTGACTCCACGTTCAGAGAGAAGGTTAACAGCAAAGACATTTTCAGCTGCACTGAAAACCGAGACTTTGGCATTAGCTCCTGCAAAATGTACATGTGAAGTATACTAATGAAACTCAGCAAGTGGAAGAAGCTTTCATTCAGCAATGGGCAGAGTGGTGTTTGTGTGAAACTAACTCCATTGAAACTTGGAACATCACACACCTTCACGAATATACCCGGCTCACACGAAAACCCAGTTTTCTCACATTGTTCAGAATAGCCAAGGAACGCATTAGTGAAATAGAGCTTATTGAGCATTCCACACAAAGCAATGCTCTAGCTGCTTGTTTGAATTGCAACTGACTCCACGTTGAGAGACAAGGGTAACAACAAAGTCATTTTCAGCTACACTTGAAAACCAAGACACTGGCAATACTTCCAGCAAAATGCACATGTTAGCTATACGGTAAACCTCACCATGTGGATGAAGGTTATACTCAACAAGAACAAGCAGAGTGGTGTTTGAGTGAAACCAACTCCATTGAGGTCTCTCGCCTCACACATCTTCGTCATTTACCCGGTTCGCACGAAAACACAGTTTTCTCACATTGTTCAGAATAGCCAAGGAACGCATTAGTGAAATAGAGCTTATTGAGCATTCCACCCAAACCAATGCTCTAGCTGCTTGTTTGAACTGCATCTGATTCCACGCTCAGAGAGAACTTTAAAAACAAAGTCATTTTCAGCTACACTTGAAAACCAAGACACTGGCAATACTTCCAGCAAAATGCACATGTTAGCTATACGGTAAACCTCACCATGTGGATGAAGGTTATACTCAACAAGAACAAGCAGAGTGGTGTTTGAGTGAAACCAACTCCATTGAGGTCTCTCGCCTCACACATCTTCGTCATTTACCCGGTTCGCACGAAAACCCAGTTTTCTCACATTGTTCAGAATAGCCAAGGAACGCATTAGTGAATAGAGCTTATTGAGCATTCCACACAAAGCAATGCTCTAGCTGCTCGTTTGAACTGCAGCTGACTCCACGTTCAGAGAGAAGGTTAACAGCAAAGACATTTTCAGCTGCACTGAAAACCGAGACTTTGGCATTAGCTCCTGCAAAATGTACATGTGAAGTATACTAATGAAACTCAGCAAGTGGAAGAAGCTTTCATTCAGAATGGGCAGAGCGGTGTTTGTGTGAAACTAACTCCGTAGAAACTTGGACATCACACACCTTCACGAATATACCCGGCTCGCACGAAAACCCAGTTTTCTCACATTGTTCAGAATAGCCAAGGAACGCATTAGTGAAATAGAGCTTATTGAGCATTCCACCCAAACCAATGCTCTAGCTGCTCGTTTGAACTGCAGCTGACTCCACGTTCAGAGAGAACGTTAGTGTGTTGGCCATTTTCAGCTATGCTTGAAAATCAAGACACTGGCAATGGCTCCAGGGAAATGCACATGTAAGGTATAGAGTGAACCTCAGCAAGTGGATGAAGCTTATACTCAACAAGAATGAGCAGAGTGGTGTTTGAGTGAAACCAATTCCGTTGATGTCTCTCGCCTCAAACATCTTCGCAATTTCCCCCGGTTCGCACGAAAACCCAGTATTCTCACATTGTTCAGAATAGCCAAGGAACGCATTAGTGAAATAGAGCTTATTGAGCATTCCACACAAAGCAATGCTCTAGCTGCTTGTTTGAATTGCAGCTGACTCCACGTTCAGAGACAAGATTAACACCAAACTCATTTTCAACAAAATTTGAAAACCAAGACATTGCAATTAGCACCTGCACAATGTACATGTGAAGTATACTAATGAATCTCAGCAAGTGGATGAAGCTTTCATTCATAATGGGCAGAGTGGTGCTTGTGTGAAACTAACTCCATTGAAACTTGGAACATCACACACCTTCACGAGAATACCCGGCTCGCACGAAAACCCAGTTTTCTCACATTGTTCAGAATAGCCAAGGAACGCATTAGTGAAATAGAGCTTATTGAGCATTCCACACAAAGCAATGCTCTAGCTGCTTGTTTGAATTGCAGCTGACTCCACGTTCAGAGACAAGATTAACACCAAACTCATTTTCAACAAAATTTGAAAACCAAGACATTGGCATTAGCACCTGCACAATGTACATGTGAAGTATACTAATGAATCTCAGCACGTGGATGAAGCTTTCATTCAGCAATGGGCAGAGTGGTGCTTGTGTGAAACTAACTCCATTGAAACTTGGAACATCACACACCTTCACGAGAATACCCGGTTCGCACGAAAACCCAGTTTTCTCACATTGTTCAGAATAGCCAAGGAACGCATTAGTGAAATAGAGCTTATTGAGCATTCCACACAAAGCAATGCTCTAGCTGCTTGTTTGAATTGCAACTGACTCCACGTTCAGAGACAAGGGTAACAACAAAGTCATTTTCAGCTAAATTTGGAAACCAAGACTTTGGCATTAGCACCTGCAAAATGTACGGATTAGCTATACTGATGAAACTCAGCGTGTGGATGAAGATTTCACTCTGCAATGGGCAGAGTGGCGCCTGTGTGAAACTAACTCCATTGAAACTTGGAACATCACACACCTTCACGAGAATACCCGGCTCGCACGAAAACCCAGTTTTCTCACATTGTTCAGAATAGCCAAGGAACGCATTAGTGAAATAGAGCTTATTGAGCATTCCACCCAAACCAATGCTCTAGCTGCTTGTTTGAACTGCATCTGATTCCACGCTCAGAGAGAACTTTAAAAACAAAGTCATTTTCAGCTATGCTTGAAAACCAAGACACTGGCAATACTTCCAGCAAAATGCACATGTTAGCTATACGGTAAACCTCAGCATGTGGATGAAGCTTATACTCAACAAGAACAAGCAGACTGGTGTTTGAGTGAAACCAACTCCATTGAGGTCTCTCGCCTCACACATCTTCGTCATTTACCCGGTTCGCACGAAAACCCAGTTTTCTCACATTGTTCAGAATAGCCAAGGAACGCATTAGTGAAATAGAGCTTATTGAGCATTCCACCCAAAGCAATGCTCTAGCTGCTTGTTTGAATTGCAGCTGACTCCACGTTCAGAGACAAGATTAACACCAAACTCATTTTCAACAAAATTTGAAAACCAAGACTTTGGCATTAGCACCTGCACAATGTACATGTGAAGTATACTAAAATCTCAGCAAGTGGATGAAGCTTTCATTCAGCAAGAACAAGCAGAGTGGCGCTTGTGTGAAACTAACTCCATTGAAACTTGGAACATCACACACCTTCACGAGAATACCCGGCTCGCACGAAAACCCAGTTTTCTCACATTGTTCAGAATAGCCAAGGAACGCATTAGTGAAATAGAGCTGATTGAGCATTCCACCCAAACCAATGCTCTAGCTGCTTGTTTGAACTGCATCTGATTCCACGCTCAGAGAGAACTTTAAAAACAAAGTCATTTTCAGCTACACTTGAAAACCAAGACACTGGCAATACTTCCAGCAAAATGCACATATTAGCTATACGGTAAACCTCAGCATGTGGATGAAGGTTATACTCAACAAGAACAAGCAGAGTGGTGTTTGAGTGAAACCAACTCCATTGAGGTCTCTCGCCTCACACATCTTCGTCATTTACCCGGTTCGCACGAAAACCCAGTTTTCTCACATTGTTCAGAATAGCCAAGGAACGCATTAGTGAAATAGAGCTTATTGAGCATTCCACCCAAACCAATGCTCTAGCTGCTCGTTTGAACTGCAGCTGACTCCACGTTCAGAGAGAACGTTAGTGTGTTGGCCATTTTCAGCTATGCTTGAAAATCAAGACACTGGCAATGGCTCCAGGGAAATGCACATGTAAGGTATAGAGTGAACCTCAGCAAGTGGATGAAGCTTATACTCAACAAGAATGAGCAGAGTGGTGTTGAGTGAAACCAATTCGGTTGATGTCTCTCACCTCAAACATCTTCGCAATTTCCCCCGGTTCGCACGAAAACCCAGTTTTCTCACATTGTTCAGAATAGCCAAGGAACGCATTAGTGAAATAGAGCTTATTGAGCATTCCACACAAAGCAATGCTCTAGCTGCTTGTTTGAATTGCAGCTGACTCCACGTTCAGAGACAAGATTAACACCAAACTCATTTTCAACAAAATTTGAAAACCAAGACATTGGCATTAGCACCTGCACAATGTACATGTGAAGTATACTAATGAATCTCAGCAAGTGGATGAAGCTTTCATTCAGCAATGGGCAGAGTGGCGCTTGTGTGAAACTAACTCCATTGAAACTTGGAACATCACACACCTTCACGAGAATACCCGGCTCGCACGAAAACCCAGTTTTCTCACATTGTTCAGAATAGCCAAGGAACGCACTAGTGAAATAGAGCTTATTGAGCATTCCACACAAAGCAATGCTCTAGCTGCTTGTTTGAATTGCAACTGACTCCACGTTCAGAGACAAGGGTAACAACAAAGTCATTTTCAGCTAAATTTGGAAACCAAGACTTTGGCATTAGCACCTGCAAAATGTACGTATTAGCTATACTGATGAAACTCAGCGTGTGGATGAAGATTTCACTCTGCAATGCGCAGAGTGGCGCCTGTGTGAAACTAACTCCATTGAAACTTGGAACATCACACACCTTCATGAGAATACCCGGCTCGCACGAAAACCCAGTTTTCTCACATTGTTTAGAATAGCCAAGGAACGCATTAGTGAATAGAGCTTATTGAGCATTCCACACAAAGCAATGCTCTAGCTGCTCATTTGAACTGCAGCTGACTCCACGTTCAGAGAGAAGGTTAACAGCAAAGACATTTTCAGCTGCACTGAAAACCGAGACTTTGGCATTAGCTCCTGCAAAATGTACATGTGAAGTATACTAATGAAACTCAGCAAGTGGAAGAAGCTTTCATTCAGCAATGGGCAGAGTGGTGTTTGTGTGAAACTAACTCCATTGAAACTTGGAACATCACACACCTTCACGAATATACCCGGCTCACACGAAAACCCAGTTTTCTCACATTGTTCAGAATAGCCAAGGAACGCATTAGTGAAATAGAGCTTATTGAGCATTCCACACAAAGCAATGCTCTAGCTGCTTGTTTGAATTGCAACTGACTCCACGTTGAGAGACAAGGGTAACAACAAAGTCATTTTCAGCTACACTTGAAAACCAAGACACTGGCAATACTTCCAGCAAAATGCACATGTTAGCTATACGGTAAACCTCACCATGTGGATGAAGGTTATACTCAACAAGAACAAGCAGAGTGGTGTTTGAGTGAAACCAACTCCATTGAGGTCTCTCGCCTAACACATCTTCGTCATTTACCCGGTTCGCACGAAAACCCAGTTTTCTCACATTGTTCAGAATAGCCAAGGAACGCATTAGTGAATAGAGCTTATTGAGCATTCCACACAAAGCAATGCTCTAGCTGCTCGTTTGAACTGCAGCTGACTCCACGTTCAGAGAGAAGGTTAACAGCAAAGACATTTTCAGCTGCACTGAAAACCGAGACTTTGGCATTAGCTCCTGCAAAATGTACATGTGAAGTATACTAATGAAACTCAGCAAGTGGAAGAAGCTTTCATTCAGAATGGGCAGAGCGGTGTTTGTGTGAAACTAACTCCGTTGAAACTTGGACATCACACACCTTCACGAATATACCCGGCTCGCACGAAAACCCAGTTTTCTCACATTGTTCAGAATAGCCAAGGAACGCATTAGTGAAATAGAGCTTATTGAGCATTCCACCCAAAGCAATGCTCTAGCTGCTTGTTTGAACTGCAGCTGACTCCACGTTCAGAGAGAACGTTAGTGTGTTGGCCATTTTCAGCTATGCTTGAAAATCAAGACACTGGCAATGGCTCCAGGGAAATGCACATGTAAGGTATAGAGTGAACCTCAGCAAGTGGATGAAGCTTATACTCAACAAGAATGAGCAGAGTGATGTTTGAGTGAAACCAATTCCGTTGATGTCTCTCGCCTCAAACATCTTCGCAATTTCACCCGGTTCGCACGAAAACCCAGTTTTCTCACATTGTTCAGAATAGCCAAGGACCGCATTAGTGAAATAGAGCTTATTGAGCATTCCACACAAAGCAATGCTCTAGCTGCTTGTTTGAATTGCAGCTGACTCCACGTTCAGAGACAAGATTAACACCAAACTCATTTTCAACAAAATTTGAAAACCAAGACATTGGCATTAGCACCTGCACAATGTACATGTGAAGTATACTAATGAATCTCAGCAAGTGGATGAAGCTTTCATTCATAATGGGCAGAGTGGTGCTTGTGTGAAACTAACTCCATTGAAACTTGGAACATCACACACCTTCACGAGAATACCCGGCTCGCACGAAAACCCAGTTTTCTCACATTGTTCAGAATAGCCAAGGAGCGCATTAGTGAAATAGAGCTTATTGAGCATTCCACACAAAGCAATGCTCTAGCTGCTTGTTTGAATTGCAACTGACTCCACGTTCAGAGACAAGGGTAACAACAAAGTCATTTTCAGCTAAATTTGGAAACCAAGACTTTGGCATTAGCACCTGCAAAATGTACGTATTAGCTATACTGATGAAACTCAACGTGTGGATGAAGATTTTACTCTGCAATGGGCAGAGTGGCGCCTGTGTGAAACTAACTCCATTGAAACTTGGAACATCACACACCTTCACGAGAATACCCGGCTCGCACGAAAACCCAGTTTTCTCACATTGTTCAGAATAGCCAAGGAACGCATTAGTGAAATAGAACTTATTGAGCATTCCACCCAAACCAATGCTCTAGCTGCTTGTTTGAACTGCATCTGATTCCACGCTCAGAGAGAACTTTAAAAACAAAGTCATTTTCAGCTACACTTGAAAACCAAGACACTGGCAATACTTCCAGCAAAATGCACATGTTAGCTATACAGTAAACCTCACCATGTGGATGAAGGTTATACTCAACAAGAACAAGCAGAGTGGTGTTTGAGTGAAACCAACTCCATTGAGGTCTCTCGCCTCACACATCTTCGTCATTTACCCGGTTCGCACGAAAACCCAGTTTTCTCACATTGTTCAGAATAGCCAAGGAACGCATTAGTGAATAGAGCTTATTGAGCATTCCACACAAAGCAATGCTCTAGCTGCTCATTTGAACTGCAGCTGACTCCACGTTCAGAGAGAAGGTTAACAGCAAAGACATTTTCAGCTGCACTGAAAACCGAGACTTTGGCATTAGCTCCTGCAAAATGTACATGTGAAGTATACTAATGAAACTCAGCAAGTGGAAGAAGCTTTCATTCAGCAATGGGCAGAGTGGTGTTTGTGTGAAACTAACTCCATTGAAACTTGGAACATCACACACCTTCACGAATATACCCGGCTCACACGAAAACCCAGTTTTCTCACATTGTTCAGAATAGCCAAGGAACGCATTAGTGAAATAGAGCTTATTGAGCATTCCACACAAAGCAATGCTCTAGCTGCTTGTTTGAATTGCAACTGACTCCACGTTGAGAGACAAGGGTAACAACAAAGTCATTTTCAGCTACACTTGAAAACCAAGACACTGGCAATACTTCCAGCAAAATGCACATGTTAGCTATACGGTAAACCTCACCATGTGGATGAAGGTTATACTCAACAAGAACAAGCAGAGTGGTGTTTGAGTGAAACCAACTCCATTGAGGTCTCTCGCCTCACACATCTTCGTCATTTACCCGGTTCGCACGAAAACACAGTTTTCTCACATTGTTCAGAATAGCCAAGGAACGCATTAGTGAAATAGAACTTATTGAGCATTCCACCCAAACCAATGCTCTAGCTGCTTGTTTGAACTGCATCTGATTCCACGCTCAGAGAGAACTTTAAAAACAAAGTCATTTTCAGCTACACTTGAAAACCAAGAACTGGCAATACTTCCAGCAAAATGCACATGTTAGCTATACGGTAAACCTCACCATGTGGATGAAGGTTATACTCAACAAGAACAAGCAGAGTGGTGTTTGAGTGAAACCAACTCCATTGAGGTCTCTCGCCTCACACATCTTCGTCATTTACCCGGTTCGCACGAAAACCCAGTTTTCTCACATTGTTCAGAATAGCCAAGGAACGCATTAGTGAATAGAGCTTATTGAGCATTCCACACAAAGCAATGCTCTAGCTGCTCATTTGAACTGCAGCTGACTCCACGTTCAGAGAGAAGGTTAACAGCAAAGACATTTTCAGCTGCACTGAAAACCGAGACTTTGGCATTAGCTCCTGCAAAATGTACATGTGAAGTATACTAATGAAACTCAGCAAGTGGAAGAAGCTTTCATTCAGAATGGGCAGAGTGGTGTTTGTTTGAAACTAACTCCATTGAAACTTGGGACATCACACACCTTCACGAATATACCCGGCTCACACGAAAACCCAGTTTTCTCACATTGTTCAGAATAGCCAAGGAACGCATTAGTGAAATAGAGCTTATTGAGCATTCCACACAAAGCAATGCTCTAGCTGCTTGTTTGAACTGCATCTGATTCCACGCTCAGAGAGAACTTTAAAAACAAAGTCATTTTCAGCTACACTTGAAAACCAAGACACTGGCAATACTTCCAGCAAAATGCACATGTTAGCTATACGGTAAACCTCACCATGTGGATGAAAGTTATACTCAACAAGAACAAGCAGAGTGGTGTTTGAGTGAAACCAACTCCATTGAGGTCTCTCGCCTCACACATCTTCGTCATTTACCCGGTTCGCACGAAAACCCAGTTTTCTCACATTGTTCAGAATAGCCAAGGAACGCATTAGTGAAATAGAGCTTATTGAGCATTCCACACAAAGCAATGCTCTAGCTGCTTGTTTGAACTGCATCTGATTCCACGCTCAGAGAGAACTTTAAAAACAAAGTCATTTTCAGCTACACTTGAAAACCAAGACACTGGCAATACTTCCAGCAAAATGCACATGTTAGCTATACGGTAAACCTCACCATGTGGATGAAGGTTATACTCAACAAGAACAAGCAGAGTGGTGTTTGAGTGAAACCAACTCCATTGAGGTCTCTCGCCTAACACATCTTCGTCATTTACCCGGTTCGCACGAAAACCCAGTTTTCTCACATTGTTCAGAATAGCCAAGGAACGCATTAGTGAATAGAGCTGATTGAGCATTCCACCCAAAGCAATGCTCTAGCTGCTCGTTTGAACTGCAGCTGACTCCACGTTCAGAGAGAAGGTTAACAGCAAAGACATTTTCAGCTGCACTGAAAACCGAGACTTTGGCATTAGCTCCTGCAAAATGTACATGTGAAGTATACTAATGAAACTCAGCAAGTGGAAGAAGCTTTCATTCAGAATGGGCAGAGCGGTGTTTGTGTGAAACTAACTCCTTTGAAACTTGGACATCACACACCTTCACGAATATACCCGGCTCGCACGAAAACCCAGTTTTCTCACATTGTTCAGAATAGCCAAGGAACGCATTAGTGAAATAGAGCTTATTGAGCATTCCACCCAAAGCAATGCTCTAGCTGCTTGTTTGAACTGCAGCTGACTCCACGTTCAGAGAGAACGTTAGTGTGTTGGCCATTTTCAGCTATGCTTGAAAATCAAGACACTGGCAATGGCTCCAGGGAAATGCACATGTAAGGTATAGAGTGAACCTCAGCAAGTGGATGAAGCTTATACTCAACAAGAATGAGCAGAGTGATGTTTGAGTGAAACCAATTCCGTTGATGTCTCTCGCCTCAAACATCTTCGCAATTTCACCCGGTTCGCACGAAAACCCAGTTTTCTCACATTGTTCAGAATAGCCAAGGAACGCATTAGTGAAATAGAGCTTATTGAGCATTCCACACAAAGCAATGCTCTAGCTGCTTGTTTGAATTGCAGCTGACTCCACGTTCAGAGACAAGATTAACACCAAACTCATTTTCAACAAAATTTGAAAACCAAGACATTGGCATTAGCACCTGCAAAATGTACATGTGAAGTATACTAATGAATCTCAGCAAGTGGATGAAGCTTTCATTCATAATGGGCAGAGTGGTGCTTGTGTGAAACTAACTCCATTGAAACTTGGAACATCACACACCTTCACGAGAATACCCGGCTCGCACGAAAACCCAGTTTTCTCACATTGTTCAGAATAGCCAAGGAGCGCATTAGTGAAATAGAGCTTATTGAGCATTCCACACAAAGCAATGCTCTAGCTGCTTGTTTGAATTGCAACTGACTCCACGTTCAGAGACAAGGGTAACAACAAAGTCATTTTCAGCTAAATTTGGAAACCAAGACTTTGGCATTAGCACCTGCAAAATGTACGTATTAGCTATACTGATGAAACTCAGCGTGTGGATGAAGATTTCACTCTGCAATGGGCAGAGTGGCGCCAGTGAAACTAACTCCATTGAAAATTGGAACATCACACACCTTCACGAGAATACCCGGCTCGCACGAAAACCCAGTTTTCTCACATTGTTCAGAATAGCCAAGGAACGCATTAGTGAAATAGAACTTATTGAGCATTCCACCCAAACCAATGCTCTAGCTGCTTGTTTGAACTGCATCTGATTCCACGCTCAGAGAGAAGGTTAACAGCAAAGACATTTTCAGCTGCACTGAAAACCGAGACTTTGGCATTAGCTCCTGCAAAATGTACATGTGAAGTATACTAATGAAACTCAGCAAGTGGAAGAAGCTTTCATTCAGCAATGGGCAGAGTGGTGTTTGTGTGAAACTAACTCCATTGAAACTTGGAACATCACACACCTTCACGAATATACCCGGCTCACACGAAAACCCAGTTTTCTCACATTGTTCAGAATAGCCAAGGAACGCATTAGTGAAATAGAGCTTATTGAGCATTCCACACAAAGCAATGCTCTAGCTGCTTGTTTGAATTGCAACTGACTCCACGTTGAGAGACAAGGGTAACAACAAAGTCATTTTCAGCTACACTTGAAAACCAAGACACTGGCAATACTTCCAGCAAAATGCACATGTTAGCTATACGGTAAACCTCACCATGTGGATGAAGGTTATACTCAACAAGAACAAGCAGAGTGGTGTTTGAGTGAAACCAACTCCATTGAGGTCTCTCGCCTCACACATCTTCGTCATTTACCCGGTTCGCACGAAAACACAGTTTTCTCACATTGTTCAGAATAGCCAAGGAACGCATTAGTGAAATAGAACTTATTGAGCATTCCACCCAAACCAATGCTCTAGCTGCTTGTTTGAACTGCATCTGATTCCACGCTCAGAGAGAACTTTAAAAACAAAGTCATTTTCAGCTACACTTGAAAACCAAGAACTGGCAATACTTCCAGCAAAATGCACATGTTAGCTATACGGTAAACCTCACCATGTGGATGAAGGTTATACTCAACAAGAACAAGCAGAGTGGTGTTTGAGTGAAACCAACTCCATTGAGGTCTCTCGCCTCACACATCGTCGTCATTTACCCGGTTCGCACGAAAACCCAGTTTTCTCACATTGTTCAGAATAGCCAAGGAACGCATTAGTGAATAGAGCTTATTGAGCATTCCACACAAAGCAATGCTCTAGCTGCTCATTTGAACTGCAGCTGACTCCACGTTCAGAGAGAAGGTTAACAGCAAAGACATTTTCAGCTGCACTGAAAACCGAGACTTTGGCATTAGCTCCTGCAAAATGTACATGTGAAGTATACTAATGAAACTCAGCAAGTGGAAGAAGATTTCATTCAGAATGGGCAGAGTGGTGTTTGTGTGAAACTAACTCCATTGAAACTTGGAACATCACACACCTTCACGAATATACCCGGCTCACACGAAAACCCAGTTTTCTCACATTGTTCAGAATAGCCAAGGAACGCATTAGTGAAATAGAGCTTATTGAGCATTCCACACAAAGCAATGCTCTAGCTGCTTGTTTGAACTGCATCTGATTCCACGCTCAGAGAGAACTTTAAAAACAAAGTCATTTTCAGCTACACTTGAAAACCAAGACACTGGCAATACTTCCAGCAAAATGCACATGTTAGCTATACGGTAAACCTCACCATGTGGATGAAGGTTATACTCAACAAGAACAAGCAGAGTGGTGTTTGAGTGAAACCAACTCCATTGAGGTCTCTCGCCTCACACATCTTCGTCATTTACCCGGTTCGCACGAAAACCCAGTTTTCTCACATTGTTCAGAATAGCCAAGGAACGCATTAGTGAATAGAGCTGATTGAGCATTCCACACAAAGCAATGCTCTAGCTGCTCGTTTGAACTGCAGCTGACTCCACGTTCAGAGAGAAGGTTAACAGCAAAGACATTTTCAGCTGCACTGAAAACCGAGACTTTGGCATTAGCTCCTGCAAAATGTACATGTGAAGTATACTAATGAAACTCAGCAAGTGGAAGAAGCTTTCATTCAGAATGGGCAGAGCGGTGTTTGTGTGAAACTAACTCCGTTGAAACTTGGACATCACACACCTTCACGAATATACCCGGCTCGCACGAAAACCCAGTTTTCTCACATTGTTCAGAATAGCCAAGGAACGCATTAGTGAAATAGAGCTTATTGAGCATTCCACCCAAAGCAATGCTCTAGCTGCTTGTTTGAACTGCAGCTGACTCCACGTTCAGAGAGAACGTTAGTGTGTTGGCCATTTTCAGCTATGCTTGAAAATCAAGACACTGGCAATGGCTCCAGGGAAATGCACATGTAAGGTATAGAGTGAACCTCAGCAAGTGGATGAAGCTTATACTCAACAAGAATGAGCAGAGTGATGTTTGAGTGAAACCAATTCCGTTGATGTCTCTCGCCTCAAACATCTTCGCAATTTCACCCGGTTCGCACGAAAACCCAGTTTTCTCACATTGTTCAGAATAGCCAAGGAACGCATTAGTGAAATAGAGCTTATTGAGCATTCCACACAAAGCAATGCTCTAGCTGCTTGTTTGAATTGCAGCTGACTCCACGTTCAGAGACAAGATTAACACCAAACTCATTTTCAACAAAATTTGAAAACCAAGACATTGGCATTAGCACCTGCAAAATGTACATGTGAAGTATACTAATGAATCTCAGCAAGTGGATGAAGCTTTCATTCATAATGGGCAGAGTGGTGCTTGTGTGAAACTAACTCCATTGAAACTTGGAACATCACACACCTTCACGAGAATACCCGGCTCGCACGAAAACCCAGTTTTCTCACATTGTTCAGAATAGCCAAGGAGCGCATTAGTGAAATAGAGCTTATTGAGCATTCCACACAAAGCAATGCTCTAGCTGCTTGTTTGAATTGCAACTGACTCCACGTTCAGAGACAAGGGTAACAACAAAGTCATTTTCAGCTAAATTTGGAAACCAAGACTTTGGCATTAGCACCTGCAAAATGTACGTATTAGCTATACTAATGAAACTCAGCGTGTGGATGAAGATTTCACTCTGCAATGGGCAGAGTGGCGCCAGTGAAACTAACTCCATTGAAAATTGGAACATCACACACCTTCACGAGAATACCCGGCTCGCACGAAAACCCAGTTTTCTCACATTGTTCAGAATAGCCAAGGAACGCATTAGTGAAATAGAACTTATTGAGCATTCCACCCAAACCAATGCTCTAGCTGCTTGTTTGAACTGCATCTGATTCCACGCTCAGAGAGAACTTTAAAAACAAAGTCATTTTCAGCTACACTTGAAAACCAAGAACTGGCAATACTTCCAGCAAAATGCACATGTTAGCTATACAGTAAACCTCACCATGTGGATGAAGGTTATACTCAACAAGAACAAGCAGAGTGGTGTTTGAGTGAAACCAACTCCATTGAGGTCTCTCGCCTCACACATCTTCGTCATTTACCCGGTTCGCACGAAAACCCAGTTTTCTCACATTGTTCAGAATAGCCAAGGAACGCATTAGTGAATAGAGCTTATTGAGCATTCCACACAAAGCAATGCTCTAGCTGCTCATTTGAACTGCAGCTGACTCCACGTTCAGAGAGAAGGTTAACAGCAAAGACATTTTCAGCTGCACTGAAAACCGAGACTTTGGCATTAGCTCCTGCAAAATGTACATGTGAAGTATACTAATGAAACTCAGCAAGTGGAAGAAGCTTTCATTCAGCAATGGGCAGAGTGGTGTTTGTGTGAAACTAACTCCATTGAAACTTGGAACATCACACACCTTCACGAATATACCCGGCTCACACGAAAACCCAGTTTTCTCACATTGTTCAGAATAGCCAAGGAACGCATTAGTGAAATAGAGCTTATTGAGCATTCCACACAAAGCAATGCTCTAGCTGCTTGTTTGAATTGCAACTGACTCCACGTTGAGAGACAAGGGTAACAACAAAGTCATTTTCAGCTACACTTGAAAACCAAGACACTGGCAATACTTCCAGCAAAATGCACATGTTAGCTATACGGTAAACCTCACCATGTGGATGAAGGTTATACTCAACAAGAACAAGCAGAGTGGTGTTTGAGTGAAACCAACTCCATTGAGGTCTCTCGCCTCACACATCTTCGTCATTTACCCGGTTCGCACGAAAACACAGTTTTCTCACATTGTTCAGAATAGCCAAGGAACGCATTAGTGAAATAGAGCTTATTGAGCATTCCACCCAAACCAATGCTCTAGCTGCTTGTTTGAACTGCATCTGATTCCACGCTCAGAGAGAACTTTAAAAACAAAGTCATTTTCAGCTACACTTGAAAACCAAGACACTGGCAATACTTCCAGCAAAATGCACATGTTAGCTATACGGTAAACCTCACCATGTGGATGAAGGTTATACTCAACAAGAACAAGCAGAGTGGTGTTTGAGTGAAACCAACTCCATTGAGGTCTCTCGCCTCACACATCTTCGTCATTTACCCGGTTCGCACGAAAACCCAGTTTTCTCACATTGTTCAGAATAGCCAAGGAACGCATTAGTGAATAGAGCTTATTGAGCATTCCACACAAAGCAATGCTCTAGCTGCTCGTTTGAACTGCAGCTGACTCCACGTTCAGAGAGAAGGTTAACAGCAAAGACATTTTCAGCTGCACTGAAAACCGAGACTTTGGCATTAGCTCCTGCAAAATGTACATGTGAAGTATACTAATGAAACTCAGCAAGTGGAAGAAGCTTTCATTCAGAATGGGCAGAGCGGTGTTTGTGTGAAACTAACTCCGTAGAAACTTGGACATCACACACCTTCACGAATATACCCGGCTCGCACGAAAACCCAGTTTTCTCACATTGTTCAGAATAGCCAAGGAACGCATTAGTGAAATAGAGCTTATTGAGCATTCCACCCAAACCAATGCTCTAGCTGCTCGTTTGAACTGCAGCTGACTCCACGTTCAGAGAGAACGTTAGTGTGTTGGCCATTTTCAGCTATGCTTGAAAATCAAGACACTGGCAATGGCTCCAGGGAAATGCACATGTAAGGTATAGAGTGAACCTCAGCAAGTGGATTAAGCTTATACTCAACAAGAATGAGCAGAGTGGTGTTTGAGTGAAACCAATTCGGTTGATGTCTCTCACCTCAAACATCTTCGCAATTTCCCCCGGTTCGCACGAAAACCCAGTATTCTCACATTGTTCAGAATAGCCAAGGAACGCATTAGTGAAATAGAGCTTATTGAGCATTCCACACAAAGCAATGCTCTAGCTGCTTGTTTGAATTGCAGCTGACTCCACGTTCAGAGACAAGATTAACACCAAACTCATTTTCAACAAAATTTGAAAACCAAGACATTGCAATTAGCACCTGCACAATGTACATGTGAAGTATACTAATGAATCTCAGCAAGTGGATGAAGCTTTCATTCATAATGGGCAGAGTGGTGCTTGTGTGAAACTAACTCCATTGAAACTTGGAACATCACACACCTTCACGAGAATACCCGGCTCGCACGAAAACCCAGTTTTCTCACATTGTTCAGAATAGCCAAGGAACGCATTAGTGAAATAGAGCTTATTGAGCATTCCACACAAAGCAATGCTCTAGCTGCTTGTTTGAATTGCAGCTGACTCCACGTTCAGAGACAAGATTAACACCAAACTCATTTTCAACAAAATTTGAAAACCAAGACATTGGCATTAGCACCTGCACAATGTACATGTGAAGTATACTAATGAATCTCAGCACGTGGATGAAGCTTTCATTCAGCAATGGGCAGAGTGGTGCTTGTGTGAAACTAACTCCATTGAAACTTGGAACATCACACACCTTCACGAGAATACCCGGTTCGCACGAAAACCCAGTTTTCTCACATTGTTCAGAATAGCCAAGGAACGCATTAGTGAAATAGAGCTTATTGAGCATTCCACACAAAGCAATGCTCTAGCTGCTTGTTTGAATTGCAACTGACTCCACGTTCAGAGACAAGGGTAACAACAAAGTCATTTTCAGCTAAATTTGGAAACCAAGACTTTGGCATTAGCACCTGCAAAATGTACGGATTAGCTATACTGATGAAACTCAGCGTGTGGATGAAGATTTCACTCTGCAATGGGCAGAGTGGCGCCTGTGTGAAACTAACTCCATTGAAACTTGGAACATCACACACCTTCACGAGAATACCCGGCTCGCACGAAAACCCAGTTTTCTCACATTGTTCAGAATAGCCAAGGAACGCATTAGTGAAATAGAGCTTATTGAGCATTCCACCCAAACCAATGCTCTAGCTGCTTGTTTGAACTGCATCTGATTCCACGCTCAGAGAGAACTTTAAAAACAAAGTCATTTTCAGCTATGCTTGAAAACCAAGACACTGGCAATACTTCCAGCAAAATGCACATGTTAGCTATACGGTAAACCTCAGCATGTGGATGAAGCTTATACTCAACAAGAACAAGCAGACTGGTGTTTGAGTGAAACCAACTCCATTGAGGTCTCTCGCCTCACACATCTTCGTCATTTACCCGGTTCGCACGAAAACCCAGTTTTCTCACATTGTTCAGAATAGCCAAGGAACGCATTAGTGAAATAGAGCTTATTGAGCATTCCACCCAAAGCAATGCTCTAGCTGCTTGTTTGAATTGCAGCTGACTCCACGTTCAGAGACAAGATTAACACCAAACTCATTTTCAACAAAATTTGAAAACCAAGACATTGGCATTAGCACCTGCACAATGTACATGTGAAGTATACTAAAATCTCAGCAAGTGGATGAAGCTTTCATTCAGCAATAACAAGCAGTGTGGCGCTTGTGTGAAACTAACTCCATTGAAACTTGGAACATCACACACCTTCACGAGAATACCCGGCTCGCACGAAAACCCAGTTTTCTCACATTGTTCAGAATAGCCAAGGAACGCATTAGTGAAATAGAGCTGATTGAGCATTCCACCCAAACCAATGCTCTAGCTGCTTGTTTGAACTGCATCTGATTCCACGCTCAGAGAGAACTTTAAAAACAAAGTCATTTTCAGCTACACTTGAAAACCAAGACACTGGCAATACTTCCAGCAAAATGCACATATTAGCTATACGGTAAACCTCAGCATGTGGATGAAGGTTATACTCAACAAGAACAAGCAGAGTGGTGTTTGAGTGAAACCAACTCCATTGAGGTCTCTCGCCTCACACATCTTCGTCATTTACCCGGTTCGCACGAAAACCCAGTTTTCTCACATTGTTCAGAATAGCCAAGGAACGCATTAGTGAAATAGAGCTTATTGAGCATTCCACCCAAACCAATGCTCTAGCTGCTCGTTTGAACTGCAGCTGACTCCACGTTCAGAGAGAACGTTAGTGTGTTGGCCATTTTCAGCTATGCTTGAAAATCAAGACACTGGCAATGGCTCCAGGGAAATGCACATGTAAGGTATAGAGTGAACCTCAGCAAGTGGATGAAGCTTATACTCAACAAGAATGAGCAGAGTGGTGTTGAGTGAAACCAATTCGGTTGATGTCTCTCACCTCAAACATCTTCGCAATTTCCCCCGGTTCGCACGAAAACCCAGTTTTCTCACATTGTTCAGAATAGCCAAGGAACGCATTAGTGAAATAGAGCTTATTGAGCATTCCACACAAAGCAATGCTCTAGCTGCTTGTTTGAATTGCAGCTGACTCCACGTTCAGAGACAAGATTAACACCAAACTCATTTTCAACAAAATTTGAAAACCAAGACATTGGCATTAGCACCTGCACAATGTACATGTGAAGTATACTAATGAATCTCAGCAAGTGGATGAAGCTTTCATTCAGCAATGGGCAGAGTGGCGCCTGTGTGAAACTAACTCCATTGAAACTTGGAACATCACACACCTTCACGAGAATACCCGGCTCGCACGAAAACCCAGTTTTCTCACATTGTTCAGAATAGCCAAGGAACGCACTAGTGAAATAGAGCTTATTGAGCATTCCACACAAAGCAATGCTCTAGCTGCTTGTTTGAATTGCAACTGACTCCACGTTCAGAGACAAGGGTAACAACAAAGTCATTTTCAGCTAAATTTGGAAACCAAGACTTTGGCATTAGCACCTGCAAAATGTACGTATTAGCTATACTGATGAAACTCAGCGTGTGGATGAAGATTTCACTCTGCAATGCGCAGAGTGGCGCCTGTGTGAAACTAACTCCATTGAAACTTGGAACATCACACACCTTCATGAGAATACCCGGCTCGCACGAAAACCCAGTTTTCTCACATTGTTTAGAATAGCCAAGGAACGCATTAGTGAATAGAGCTTATTGAGCATTCCACACAAAGCAATGCTCTAGCTGCTCATTTGAACTGCAGCTGACTCCACGTTCAGAGAGAAGGTTAACAGCAAAGACATTTTCAGCTGCACTGAAAACCGAGACTTTGGCATTAGCTCCTGCAAAATGTACATGTGAAGTATACTAATGAAACTCAGCAAGTGGAAGAAGCTTTCATTCAGCAATGGGCAGAGTGGTGTTTGTGTGAAACTAACTCCATTGAAACTTGGAACATCACACACCTTCACGAATATACCCGGCTCACACGAAAACCCAGTTTTCTCACATTGTTCAGAATAGCCAAGGAACGCATTAGTGAAATAGAGCTTATTGAGCATTCCACACAAAGCAATGCTCTAGCTGCTTGTTTGAATTGCAACTGACTCCACGTTGAGAGACAAGGGTAACAACAAAGTCATTTTCAGCTACACTTGAAAACCAAGACACTGGCAATACTTCCAGCAAAATGCACATGTTAGCTATACGGTAAACCTCACCATGTGGATGAAGGTTATACTCAACAAGAACAAGCAGAGTGGTGTTTGAGTGAAACCAACTCCATTGAGGTCTCTCGCCTCACACATCTTCGTCATTTACCCGGTTCGCACGAAAACACAGTTTTCTCACATTGTTCAGAATAGCCAAGGAACGCATTAGTGAAATAGAGCTTATTGAGCATTCCACACAAAGCAATGCTCTAGCTGCTTGTTTGAACTGCATCTGATTCCACGCTCAGAGAGAACTTTAAAAACAAAGTCATTTTCAGCTACACTTGAAAACCAAGACACTGGCAATACTTCCAGCAAAATGCACATGTTAGCTATACGGTAAACCTCACCATGTGGATGAAGGTTATACTCAACAAGAACAAGCAGAGTGGTGTTTGAGTGAAACCAACTCCATTGAGGTCTCTCGCCTCACACATCTTCGTCATTTACCCGGTTCGCACGAAAACCCAGTTTTCTCACATTGTTCAGAATAGCCAAGGAACGCATTAGTGAATAGAGCTTATTGAGCATTCCACACAAAGCAATGCTCTAGCTGCTCATTTGAACTGCAGCTGACTCCACGTTCAGAGACAAGGGTTAACAGCAAAGACATTTTCAGCTGCACTGAAAACCGAGACTTTGGCATTAGCTCCTGCAAAATGTACATGTGAAGTACACTAATGAAACTCAGCAAGTGGAAGAAGCTTTCATTCAGAATGGGCAGAGCGGTGTTTGTGTGAAACTAACTCCGTAGAAACTTGGACATCACACACCTTCACGAATATACCCGGCTCGCACGAAAACCCAGTTTTCTCACATTGTTCAGAATAGCCAAGGAACGCATTAGTGAAATAGAGCTTATTGAGCATTCCACCCAAACCAATGCTCTAGCTGCTCGTTTGAACTGCAGCTGACTCCACGTTCAGAGAGAACGTTAGTGTGTTGGCCATTTTCAGCTATGCTTGAAAATCAAGACACTGGCAATGGCTCCAGGGAAATGCACATGTAAGGTATAGAGTGAACCTCAGCAAGTGGATGAAGCTTATACTCAACAAGAATGAGCAGAGTGGTGTTGAGTGAAACCAATTCGGTTGATGTCTCTCACCTCAAACATCTTCGCAATTTCCCCCGGTTCGCACGAAAACCCAGTTTTCTCACATTGTTCAGAATAGCCAAGGAACGCATTAGTGAAATAGAGCTTATTGAGCATTCCACACAAAGCAATGCTCTAGCTGCTTGTTTGAATTGCAGCTGACTCCACGTTCAGAGACAAGATTAACACCAAACTCATTTTCAACAAAATTTGAAAACCAAGACATTGGCATTAGCACCTGCACAATGTACATGTGAAGTATACTAATGAATCTCAGCAAGTGGATGAAGCTTTCATTCAGCAATGGGCAGAGTGGCGCTTGTGTGAAACTAACTCCATTGAAACTTGGAACATCACACACCTTCACGAGAATACCCGGCTCGCACGAAAACCCAGTTTTCTCACATTGTTCAGAATAGCCAAGGAACGCACTAGTGAAATAGAGCTTATTGAGCATTCCACACAAAGCAATGCTCTAGCTGCTTGTTTGAATTGCAACTGACTCCACGTTCAGAGACAAGGGTAACAACAAAGTCATTTTCAGCTAAATTTGGAAACCAAGACTTTGGCATTAGCACCTGCAAAATGTACGTATTAGCTATACTGATGAAACTCAGCGTGTGGATGAAGATTTCACTCTGCAATGCGCAGAGTGGCGCCTGTGTGAAACTAACTCCATTGAAACTTGGAACATCACACACCTTCATGAGAATACCCGGCTCGCACGAAAACCCAGTTTTCTCACATTGTTTAGAATAGCCAAGGAACGCATTAGTGAATAGAGCTTATTGAGCATTCCACACAAAGCAATGCTCTAGCTGCTCATTTGAACTGCAGCTGACTCCTCGTTCAGAGAGAAGGTTAACAGCAAAGACATTTTCAGCTGCACTGAAAACCGAGACTTTGGCATTAGCTCCTGCAAAATGTACATGTGAAGTATACTAATGAAACTCAGCAAGTGGAAGAAGCTTTCATTCAGCAATGGGCAGAGTGGTGTTTGTGTGAAACTAACTCCATTGAAACTTGGAACATCACACACCTTCACGAATATACCCGGCTCACACGAAAACCCAGTTTTCTCACATTGTTCAGAATAGCCAAGGAACGCATTAGTGAAATAGAGCTTATTGAGCATTCCACACAAAGCAATGCTCTAGCTGCTTGTTTGAATTGCAACTGACTCCACGTTGAGAGACAAGGGTAACAACAAAGTCATTTTCAGCTACACTTGAAAACCAAGACACTGGCAATACTTCCAGCAAAATGCACATGTTAGCTATACGGTAAACCTCACCATGTGGATGAAGGTTATACTCAACAAGAACAAGCAGAGTGGTGTTTGAGTGAAACCAACTCCATTGAGGTCTCTCGCCTCACACATCTTCGTCATTTACCCGGTTCGCACGAAAACACAGTTTTCTCACATTGTTCAGAATAGCCAAGGAACGCATTAGTGAAATAGAGCTTATTGAGCATTCCACACAAAGCAATGCTCTAGCTGCTTGTTTGAACTGCATCTGATTCCACGCTCAGAGAGAACTTTAAAAACAAAGTCATTTTCAGCTACACTTGAAAACCAAGACACTGGCAATACTTCCAGCAAAATGCACATGTTAGCTATACGGTAAACCTCAGCATGTGGATGAAGGTTATACTCAACAAGAACAAGCAGAGTGGTGTTTGAGTGAAACCAACTCCATTGAGGTCTCTCGCCTCACACATCTTCGTCATTTACCCGGTTCGCACGAAAACCCAGTTTTCTCACATTGTTCAGAATAGCCAAGGAACGCATTAGTGAATAGAGCTGATTGAGCATTCCACACAAAGCAATGCTCTAGCTGCTCGTTTGAACTGCAGCTGACTCCACGTTCAGAGAGAAGGTTAACAGCAAAGACATTTTCAGCTGCACTGAAAACCGAGACTTTGGCATTAGCTCCTGCAAAATGTACATGTGAAGTATACTAATGAAACTCAGCAAGTGGAAGAAGCTTTCATTCAGAATGGGCAGAGCGGTGTTTGTGTGAAACTAACTCCGTAGAAACTTGGACATCACACACCTTCACGAATATACCCGGCTCGCACGAAAACCCAGTTTTCTCACATTGTTCAGAATAGCCAAGGAACGCATTAGTGAAATAGAGCTTATTGAGCATTCCACCCAAACCAATGCTCTAGCTGCTCGTTTGAACTGCAGCTGACTCCACGTTCAGAGAGAACGTTAGTGTGTTGGCCATTTTCAGCTATGCTTGAAAATCAAGACACTGGCAATGGCTCCAGGGAAATGCACATGTAAGGTATAGAGTGAACCTCAGCAAGTGGATGAAGCTTATACTCAACAAGAATGAGCAGAGTGGTGTTTGAGTGAAACCAATTCCGTTGATGTCTCTCGCCTCAAACATCTTCGCAATTTCCCCCGGTTCGCACGAAAACCCAGTATTCTCACATTGTTCAGAATAGCCAAGGAACGCATTAGTGAAATAGAGCTTATTGAGCATTCCACACAAAGCAATGCTCTAGCTGCTTGTTTGAATTGCAGCTGACTCCACGTTCAGAGACAAGATTAACACCAAACTCATTTTCAACAAAATTTGAAAACCAAGACATTGCAATTAGCACCTGCACAATGTACATGTGAAGTATACTAATGAATCTCAGCAAGTGGATGAAGCTTTCATTCATAATGGGCAGAGTGGTGCTTGTGTGAAACTAACTCCATTGAAACTTGGAACATCACACACCTTCACGAGAATACCCGGCTCGCACGAAAACCCAGTTTTCTCACATTGTTCAGAATAGCCAAGGAACGCATTAGTGAAATAGAGCTTATTGAGCATTCCACACAAAGCAATGCTCTAGCTGCTTGTTTGAATTGCAGCTGACTCCACGTTCAGAGACAAGATTAACACCAAACTCATTTTCAACAAAATTTGAAAACCAAGACATTGGCATTAGCACCTGCACAATGTACATGTGAAGTATACTAAAATCTCAGCAAGTGGATGAAGCTTTCATTCAGCAAGAACAAGCAGAGTGGCGCTTGTGTGAAACTAACTCCATTGAAACTTGGAACATCACACACCTTCACGAGAATACCCGGCTCGCACGAAAACCCAGTTTTCTCACATTGTTCAGAATAGCCAAGGAACGCATTAGTGAAATAGAGCTGATTGAGCATTCCACCCAAACCAATGCTCTAGCTGCTTGTTTGAACTGCATCTGATTCCACGCTCAGAGAGAACTTTAAAAACAAAGTCATTTTCAGCTACACTTGAAAACCAAGACACTGGCAATACTTCCAGCAAAATGCACATATTAGCTATACGGTAAACCTCAGCATGTGGATGAAGGTTATACTCAACAAGAACAAGCAGAGTGGTGTTTGAGTGAAACCAACTCCATTGAGGTCTCTCGCCTCACACATCTTCGTCATTTACCCGGTTCGCACGAAAACCCAGTTTTCTCACATTGTTCAGAATAGCCAAGGAACGCATTAGTGAAATAGAGCTTATTGAGCATTCCACCCAAACCAATGCTCTAGCTGCTCGTTTGAACTGCAGCTGACTCCACGTTCAGAGAGAACGTTAGTGTGTTGGCCATTTTCAGCTATGCTTGAAAATCAAGACACTGGCAATGGCTCCAGGGAAATGCACATGTAAGGTATAGAGTGAACCTCAGCAAGTGGATGAAGCTTATACTCAACAAGAATGAGCAGAGTGGTGTTGAGTGAAACCAATTCGGTTGATGTCTCTCACCTCAAACATCTTCGCAATTTCCCCCGGTTCGCACGAAAACCCAGTTTTCTCACATTGTTCAGAATAGCCAAGGAACGCATTAGTGAAATAGAGCTTATTGAGCATTCCACACAAAGCAATGCTCTAGCTGCTTGTTTGAATTGCAGCTGACTCCACGTTCAGAGACAAGATTAACACCAAACTCATTTTCAACAAAATTTGAAAACCAAGACATTGGCATTAGCACCTGCACAATGTACATGTGAAGTATACTAATGAATCTCAGCAAGTGGATGAAGCTTTCATTCAGCAATGGGCAGAGTGGCGCTTGTGTGAAACTAACTCCATTGAAACTTGGAACATCACACACCTTCACGAGAATACCCGGCTCGCACGAAAACCCAGTTTTCTCACATTGTTCAGAATAGCCAAGGAACGCACTAGTGAAATAGAGCTTATTGAGCATTCCACACAAAGCAATGCTCTAGCTGCTTGTTTGAATTGCAACTGACTCCACGTTCAGAGACAAGGGTAACAACAAAGTCATTTTCAGCTAAATTTGGAAACCAAGACTTTGGCATTAGCACCTGCAAAATGTACGTATTAGCTATACTGATGAAACTCAGCGTGTGGATGAAGATTTCACTCTGCAATGCGCAGAGTGGCGCCTGTGTGAAACTAACTCCATTGAAACTTGGAACATCACACACCTTCATGAGAATACCCGGCTCGCACGAAAACCCAGTTTTCTCACATTGTTTAGAATAGCCAAGGAACGCATTAGTGAATAGAGCTTATTGAGCATTCCACACAAAGCAATGCTCTAGCTGCTCATTTGAACTGCAGCTGACTCCACGTTCAGAGAGAAGGTTAACAGCAAAGACATTTTCAGCTGCACTGAAAACCGAGACTTTGGCATTAGCTCCTGCAAAATGTACATGTGAAGTATACTAATGAAACTCAGCAAGTGGAAGAAGCTTTCATTCAGCAATGGGCAGAGTGGTGTTTGTGTGAAACTAACTCCATTGAAACTTGGAACATCACACACCTTCACGAATATACCCGGCTCACACGAAAACCCAGTTTTCTCACATTGTTCAGAATAGCCAAGGAACGCATTAGTGAAATAGAGCTTATTGAGCATTCCACACAAAGCAATGCTCTAGCTGCTTGTTTGAATTGCAACTGACTCCACGTTGAGAGACAAGGGTAACAACAAAGTCATTTTCAGCTACACTTGAAAACCAAGACACTGGCAATACTTCCAGCAAAATGCACATGTTAGCTATACGGTAAACCTCACCATGTGGATGAAGGTTATACTCAACAAGAACAAGCAGAGTGGTGTTTGAGTGAAACCAACTCCATTGAGGTCTCTCGCCTCACACATCTTCGTCATTTACCCGGTTCGCACGAAAACACAGTTTTCTCACATTGTTCAGAATAGCCAAGGAACGCATTAGTGAAATAGAGCTTATTGAGCATTCCACACAAAGCAATGCTCTAGCTGCTTGTTTGAACTGCATCTGATTCCACGCTCAGAGAGAACTTTAAAAACAAAGTCATTTTCAGCTACACTTGAAAACCAAGACACTGGCAATACTTCCAGCAAAATGCACATGTTAGCTATACGGTAAACCTCAGCATGTGGATGAAGGTTATACTCAACAAGAACAAGCAGAGTGGTGTTTGAGTGAAACCAACTCCATTGAGGTCTCTCGCCTCACACATCTTCGTCATTTACCCGGTTCGCACGAAAACCCAGTTTTCTCACATTGTTCAGAATAGCCAAGGAACGCATTAGTGAATAGAGCTTATTGAGCATTCCACACAAAGCAATGCTCTAGCTGCTCGTTTGAACTGCAGCTGACTCCACGTTCAGAGACAAGGGTTAACAGCAAAGACATTTTCAGCTGCACTGAAAACCGAGACTTTGGCATTAGCTCCTGCAAAATGTACATGTGAAGTATACTAATGAAACTCAGCAAGTGGAAGAAGCTTTCATTCAGAATGGGCAGAGCGGTGTTTGTGTGAAACTAACTCCGTAGAAACTTGGACATCACACACCTTCACGAATATACCCGGCTCGCACGAAAACCCAGTTTTCTCACATTGTTCAGAATAGCCAAGGAACGCATTAGTGAAATAGAGCTTATTGAGCATTCCACCCAAACCAATGCTCTAGCTGCTCGTTTGAACTGCAGCTGACTCCACGTTCAGAGAGAACGTTAGTGTGTTGGCCATTTTCAGCTATGCTTGAAAATCAAGACACTGGCAATGGCTCCAGGGAAATGCACATGTAAGGTATAGAGTGAACCTCAGCAAGTGGATGAAGCTTATACTCAACAAGAATGAGCAGAGTGGTGTTGAGTGAAACCAATTCGGTTGATGTCTCTCACCTCAAACATCTTCGCAATTTCCCCCGGTTCGCACGAAAACCCAGTTTTCTCACATTGTTCAGAATAGCCAAGGAACGCATTAGTGAAATAGAGCTTATTGAGCATTCCACACAAAGCAATGCTCTAGCTGCTTGTTTGAATTGCAGCTGACTCCACGTTCAGAGACAAGATTAACACCAAACTCATTTTCAACAAAATTTGAAAACCAAGACATTGGCATTAGCACCTGCACAATGTACATGTGAAGTATACTAATGAATCTCAGCAAGTGGATGAAGCTTTCATTCAGCAATGGGCAGAGTGGCGCTTGTGTGAAACTAACTCCATTGAAACTTGGAACATCACACACCTTCACGAGAATACCTGGCTCGCACGAAAACCCAGTTTTCTCACATTGTTCAGAATAGCCAAGGAACGCACTAGTGAAATAGAGCTTATTGAGCATTCCACACAAAGCAATGCTCTAGCTGCTTGTTTGAATTGCAACTGACTCCACGTTCAGAGACAAGGGTAACAACAAAGTCATTTTCAGCTAAATTTGGAAACCAAGACTTTGGCATTAGCACCTGCAAAATGTACGTATTAGCTATACTGATGAAACTCAGCGTGTGGATGAAGATTTCACTCTGCAATGCGCAGAGTGGCGCCTGTGTGAAACTAACTCCATTGAAACTTGGAACATCACACACCTTCATGAGAATACCCGGCTCGCACGAAAACCCAGTTTTCTCACATTGTTTAGAATAGCCAAGGAACGCATTAGTGAATAGAGCTTATTGAGCATTCCACACAAAGCAATGCTCTAGCTGCTCATTTGAACTGCAGCTGACTCCACGTTCAGAGAGAAGGTTAACAGCAAAGACATTTTCAGCTGCACTGAAAACCGAGACTATGGCATTAGCTCCTGCAAAATGTACATGTGAAGTATACTAATGAAACTCAGCAAGTGGAAGAAGCTTTCATTCAGCAATGGGCAGAGTGGTGTTTGTGTGAAACTAACTCCATTGAAACTTGGAACATCACACACCTTCACGAATATACCCGGCTCACACGAAAACCCAGTTTTCTCACATTGTTCAGAATAGCCAAGGAACGCATTAGTGAAATAGAGCTTATTGAGCATTCCACACAAAGCAATGCTCTAGCTGCTTGTTTGAATTGCAACTGACTCCACGTTGAGAGACAAGGGTAACAACAAAGTCATTTTCAGCTACACTTGAAAACCAAGACACTGGCAATACTTCCAGCAAAATGCACATGTTAGCTATACGGTAAACCTCACCATGTGGATGAAGGTTATACTCAACAAGAACAAGCAGAGTGGTGTTTGAGTGAAACCAACTCCATTGAGGTCTCTCGCCTCACACATCTTCGTCATTTACCCGGTTCGCACGAAAACACAGTTTTCTCACATTGTTCAGAATAGCCAAGGAACGCATTAGTGAAATAGAGCTTATTGAGCATTCCACACAAAGCAATGCTCTAGCTGCTTGTTTGAACTGCATCTGATTCCACGCTCAGAGAGAACTTTAAAAACAAAGTCATTTTCAGCTACACTTGAAAACCAAGACACTGGCAATACTTCCAGCAAAATGCACATGTTAGCTATACGGTAAACCTCACCATGTGGATGAAGGTTATACTCAACAAGAACAAGCAGAGTGGTGTTTGAGTGAAACCAACTCCATTGAGGTCTCTCGCCTCACACATCTTCGTCATTTACCCGGTTCGCACGAAAACCCAGTTTTCTCACATTGTTCAGAATAGCCAAGGAACGCATTAGTGAATAGAGCTTATTGAGCATTCCACACAAAGCAATGCTCTAGCTGCTCGTTTGAACTGCAGCTGACTCCACGTTCAGAGACAAGGGTTAACAGCAAAGACATTTTCAGCTGCACTGAAAACCGAGACTTTGGCATTAGCTCCTGCAAAATGTACATGTGAAGTATACTAATGAAACTCAGCAAGTGGAAGAAGCTTTCATTCAGAATGGGCAGAGCGGTGTTTGTGTGAAACTAACTCCGTAGAAACTTGGACATCACACACCTTCACGAATATACCCGGCTCGCACGAAAACCCAGTTTTCTCACATTGTTCAGAATAGCCAAGGAACGCATTAGTGAAATAGAGCTTATTGAGCATTCCACCCAAACCAATGCTCTAGCTGCTCGTTTGAACTGCAGCTGACTCCACGTTCAGAGAGAACGTTAGTGTGTTGGCCATTTTCAGCTATGCTTGAAAATCAAGACACTGGCAATGGCTCCAGGGAAATGCACATGTAAGGTATAGAGTGAACCTCAGCAAGTGGATGAAGCTTATACTCAACAAGAATGAGCAGAGTGGTGTTGAGTGAAACCAATTCGGTTGATGTCTCTCACCTCAAACATCTTCGCAATTTCACCCGGTTCGCACGAAAACCCAGTTTTCTCACATTGTTCAGAATAGCCAAGGAACGCATTAGTGAAATAGAGCTTATTGAGCATTCCACACAAAGCAATGCTCTAGCTGCTTGTTTGAATTGCAGCTGACTCCACGTTCAGAGACAAGATTAACACCAAACTCATTTTCAACAAAATTTGAAAACCAAGACATTGGCATTAGCACCTGCACAATGTACATGTGAAGTATACTAATGAATCTCAGCAAGTGGATGAAGCTTTCATTCAGCAATGGGCAGAGTGGCGCTTGTGTGAAACTAACTCCATTGAAACTTGGAACATCACACACCTTCACGAGAATACCCGGCTCGCACGAAAACCCAGTTTTCTCACATTGTTCAGAATAGCCAAGGAACGCATTAGTGAAATAGAGCTTATTGAGCATTCCACACAAAGCAATGCTCTAGCTGCTTGTTTGAATTGCAGCTGACTCCACGTTCAGAGACAAGATTAACACCAAACTCATTTTCAACAAAATTTGAAAACCAAGACATTGGCATTAGCACCTGCAAAATGTACGTATTAGCTATACTGATGAAACTCAGCGTGTGGATGAAGATTTCACTCTGCAATGCGCAGAGTGGCGCCTGTGTGAAACTAACTCCATTGAAACTTGGAACATCACACACCTTCATGAGAATACCCGGCTCGCACGAAAACCCAGTTTTCTCACATTGTTTAGAATAGCCAAGGAACGCATTAGTGAATAGAGCTTATTGAGCATTCCACACAAAGCAATGCTCTAGCTGCTCATTTGAACTGCAGCTGACTCCTCGTTCAGAGAGAAGGTTAACAGCAAAGACATTTTCAGCTGCACTGAAAACCGAGACTTTGGCATTAGCTCCTGCAAAATGTACATGTGAAGTATACTAATGAAACTCAGCAAGTGGAAGAAGCTTTCATTCAGCAATGGGCAGAGTGGTGTTTGTGTGAAACTAACTCCATTGAAACTTGGAACATCACACACCTTCACGAATATACCCGGCTCACACGAAAACCCAGTTTTCTCACATTGTTCAGAATAGCCAAGGAACGCATTAGTGAAATAGAGCTTATTGAGCATTCCACACAAAGCAATGCTCTAGCTGCTTGTTTGAATTGCAACTGACTCCACGTTGAGAGACAAGGGTAACAACAAAGTCATTTTCAGCTACACTTGAAAACCAAGACACTGGCAATACTTCCAGCAAAATGCACATGTTAGCTATACGGTAAACCTCACCATGTGGATGAAGGTTATACTCAACAAGAACAAGCAGAGTGGTGTTTGAGTGAAACCAACTCCATTGAGGTCTCTCGCCTCACACATCTTCGTCATTTACCCGGTTCGCACGAAAACACAGTTTTCTCACATTGTTCAGAATAGCCAAGGAACGCATTAGTGAAATAGAGCTTATTGAGCATTCCACACAAAGCAATGCTCTAGCTGCTTGTTTGAACTGCATCTGATTCCACGCTCAGAGAGAACTTTAAAAACAAAGTCATTTTCAGCTACACTTGAAAACCAAGACACTGGCAATACTTCCAGCAAAATGCACATGTTAGCTATACGGTAAACCTCACCATGTGGATGAAGGTTATACTCAACAAGAACAAGCAGAGTGGTGTTTGAGTGAAACCAACTCCATTGAGGTCTCTCGCCTCACACATCTTCGTCATTTACCCGGTTCGCACGAAAACCCAGTTTTCTCACATTGTTCAGAATAGCCAAGGAACGCATTAGTGAATAGAGCTTATTGAGCACTCCACACAAAGCAATGCTCTAGCTGCTCGTTTGAACTGCAGCTGACTCCACGTTCAGAGAGAAGGTTAACAGCAAAGACATTTTCAGCTGCACTGAAAACCGAGACTTTGGCATTAGCTCCTGCAAAATGTACATGTGAAGTATACTAATGAAACTCAGCAAGTGGAAGAAGCTTTCATTCAGAATGGGCAGAGCGGTGTTTGTGTGAAACTAACTCCGTAGAAACTTGGACATCACACACCTTCACGAATATACCCGGCTCGCACGAAAACCCAGTTTTCTCACATTGTTCAGAATAGCCAAGGAACGCATTAGTGAAATAGAGCTTATTGAGCATTCCACCCAAACCAATGCTCTAGCTGCTCGTTTGAACTGCAGCTGACTCCACGTTCAGAGAGAACGTTAGTGTGTTGGCCATTTTCAGCTATGCTTGAAAATCAAGACACTGGCAATGGCTCCAGGGAAATGCACATGTAAGGTATAGAGTGAACCTCAGCAAGTGGATGAAGCTTATACTCAACAAGAATGAGCAGAGTGGTGTTTGAGTGAAACCAATTCCGTTGATGTCTCTCGCCTCAAACATCTTCGCAATTTCCCCCGGTTCGCACGAAAACCCAGTATTCTCACATTGTTCAGAATAGCCAAGGAACGCATTAGTGAAATAGAGCTTATTGAGCATTCCACACAAAGCAATGCTCTAGCTGCTTGTTTGAATTGCAGCTGACTTCACGTTCAGAGACAAGATTAACACCAAACTCATTTTCAACAAAATTTGAAAACCAAGACATTGCAATTAGCACCTGCACAATGTACATGTGAAGTATACTAATGAATCTCAGCAAGTGGATGAAGCTTTCATTCATAATGGGCAGAGTGGTGCTTGTGTGAAACTAACTCCATTGAAACTTGGAACATCACACACCTTCACGAGAATACCCGGCTCGCACGAAAACCCAGTTTTCTCACATTGTTCAGAATAGCCAAGGAACGCATTAGTGAAATAGAGCTTATTGAGCATTCCACCCAAAGCAATGCTCTAGCTGCTTGTTTGAATTGCAGCTGACTCCACGTTCAGAGACAAGATTAACACCAAACTCATTTTCAACAAAATTTGAAAACCAAGACATTGGCATTAGCACCTGCACAATGTACATGTGAAGTATACTAATGAATCTCAGCACGTGGATGAAGCTTTCATTCAGCAATGGGCAGAGTGGTGCTTGTGTGAAACTAACTCCATTGAAACTTGGAACATCACACACCTTCACGAGAATACCCGGCTCGCACGAAAACCCAGTTTTCTCACATTGTTCAGAATAGCCAAGGAACGCATTAGTGAAATAGAGCTTATTGAGCATTCCACCCAAACCAATGCTCTAGCTGCTTGTTTGAACTGCATCTGATTCCACGCTCAGAGAGAACTTTAAAAACAAAGTCATTTTCAGCTATGCTTGAAAACCAAGACACTGGCAATACTTCCAGCAAAATGCACATGTTAGCTATACGGTAAACCTCAGCATGTGGATGAAGCTTATACTCAACAAGAACAAGCAGACTGGTGTTTGAGTGAAACCAACTCCATTGAGGTCTCTCGCCTCACACATCTTCGTCATTTACCCGGTTCGCACGAAAACCCAGTTTTCTCACATTGTTCAGAATAGCCAAGGAACGCATTAGTGAAATAGAGCTTATTGAGCATTCCACACAAAGCAATGCTCTAGCTGCTTGTTTGAATTGCAGCTGACTCCACGTTCAGAGACAAGATTAACACCAAACTCATTTTCAACAAAATTTGAAAACCAAGACATTGGCATTAGCACCTGCACAATGTACATGTGAAGTATACTAAAATCTCAGCAAGTGGATGAAGCTTTCATTCAGCAAGAACAAGCAGAGTGGCGCTTGTGTGAAACTAACTCCATTGAAACTTGGAACATCACACACCTTCACAAGAATACCCGGCTCGCACGAAAACCCAGTTTTCTCACATTGTTCAGAATAGCCAAGGAACGCATTAGTGAAATAGAGCTGATTGAGCATTCCACCCAAACCAATGCTCTAGCTGCTTGTTTGAACTGCATCTGATTCCACGCTCAGAGAGAACTTTAAAAACAAAGTCATTTTCAGCTACACTTGAAAACCAAGACACTGGCAATACTTCCAGCAAAATGCACATATTAGCTATACGGTAAACCTCAGCATGTGGATGAAGGTTATACTCAACAAGAACAAGCAGAGTGGTGTTTGAGTGAAACCAACTCCATTGAGGTCTCTCGCCTCACACATCTTCGTCATTTACCCGGTTCGCACGAAAACCCAGTTTTCTCACATTGTTCAGAATAGCCAAGGAACGCATTAGTGAAATAGAGCTTATTGAGCATTCCACCCAAACCAATGCTCTAGCTGCTCGTTTGAACTGCAGCTGACTCCACGTTCAGAGAGAACGTTAGTGTGTTGGCCATTTTCAGCTATGCTTGAAAATCAAGACACTGGCAATGGCTCCAGGGAAATGCACATGTAAGGTATAGAGTGAACCTCAGCAAGTGGATGAAGCTTATACTCAACAAGAATGAGCAGAGTGGTGTTGAGTGAAACCAATTCGGTTGATGTCTCTCACCTCAAACATCTTCGCAATTTCCCCCGGTTCGCACGAAAACCCAGTTTTCTCACATTGTTCAGAATAGCCAAGGAACGCATTAGTGAAATAGAGCTTATTGAGCATTCCACACAAAGCAATGCTCTAGCTGCTTGTTTGAATTGCAGCTGACTCCACGTTCAGAGACAAGATTAACACCAAACTCATTTTCAACAAAATTTGAAAACCAAGACATTGGCATTAGCACCTGCACAATGTACATGTGAAGTATACTAATGAATCTCAGCAAGTGGATGAAGCTTTCATTCAGCAATGGGCAGAGTGGCGCTTGTGTGAAACTAACTCCATTGAAACTTGGAACATCACACACCTTCACGAGAATACCCGGCTCGCACGAAAACCCAGTTTTCTCACATTGTTCAGAATAGCCAAGGAACGCACTAGTGAAATAGAGCTTATTGAGCATTCCACACAAAGCAATGCTCTAGCTGCTTGTTTGAATTGCAACTGACTCCACGTTCAGAGACAAGGGTAACAACAAAGTCATTTTCAGCTAAATTTGGAAACCAAGACTTTGGCATTAGCACCTGCAAAATGTACGTATTAGCTATACTGATGAAACTCAGCGTGTGGATGAAGATTTCACTCTGCAATGCGCAGAGTGGCGCCTGTGTGAAACTAACTCCATTGAAACTTGGAACATCACACACCTTCATGAGAATACCCGGCTCGCACGAAAACCCAGTTTTCTCACATTGTTTAGAATAGCCAAGGAACGCATTAGTGAATAGAGCTTATTGAGCATTCCACACAAAGCAATGCTCTAGCTGCTCATTTGAACTGCAGCTGACTCCACGTTCAGAGAGAAGGTTAACAGCAAAGACATTTTCAGCTGCACTGAAAACCGAGACTTTGGCATTAGCTCCTGCAAAATGTACATGTGAAGTATACTAATGAAACTCAGCAAGTGGAAGAAGCTTTCATTCAGCAATGGGCAGAGTGGTGTTTGTGTGAAACTAACTCCATTGAAACTTGGAACATCACACACCTTCACGAATATACCCGGCTCACACGAAAACCCAGTTTTCTCACATTGTTCAGAATAGCCAAGGAACGCATTAGTGAAATAGAGCTTATTGAGCATTCCACACAAAGCAATGCTCTAGCTGCTTGTTTGAATTGCAACTGACTCCACGTTGAGAGACAAGGGTAACAACAAAGTCATTTTCAGCTACACTTGAAAACCAAGACACTGGCAATACTTCCAGCAAAATGCACATGTTAGCTATACGGTAAACCTCACCATGTGGATGAAGGTTATACTCAACAAGAACAAGCAGAGTGGTGTTTGAGTGAAACCAACTCCATTGAGGTCTCTCGCCTCACACATCTTCGTCATTTACCCGGTTCGCACGAAAACCCAGTTTTCTCACATTGTTCAGAATAGCCAAGGAACGCATTAGTGAAATAGAGCTTATTGAGCATTCCACACAAAGCAATGCTCTAGCTGCTTGTTTGAACTGCATCTGATTCCACGCTCAGAGAGAACTTTAAAAACAAAGTCATTTTCAGCTACACTTGAAAACCAAGACACTGGCAATACTTCCAGCAAAATGCACATGTTAGCTATACGGTAAACCTCAGCATGTGGATGAAGGTTATACTCAACAAGAACAAGCAGAGTGGTGTTTGAGTGAAACCAACTCCATTGAGGTCTCTCGCCTCACACATCTTCGTCATTTACCCGGTTCGCACGAAAACCCAGTTTTCTCACATTGTTCAGAATAGCCAAGGAACGCATTAGTGAATAGAGCTTATTGAGCATTCCACACAAAGCAATGCTCTAGCTGCTCGTTTGAACTGCAGCTGACTCCACGTTCAGAGACAAGGGTTAACAGCAAAGACATTTTCAGCTGCACTGAAAACCGAGACTTTGGCATTAGCTCCTGCAAAATGTACATGTGAAGTATACTAATGAAACTCAGCAAGTGGAAGAAGCTTTCATTCAGAATGGGCAGAGCGGTGTTTGTGTGAAACTAACTCCGTAGAAACTTGGACATCACACACCTTCACGAATATACCCGGCTCGCACGAAAACCCAGTTTTCTCACATTGTTCAGAATAGCCAAGGAACGCATTAGTGAAATAGAGCTTATTGAGCATTCCACCCAAACCAATGCTCTAGCTGCTCGTTTGAACTGCAGCTGACTCCACGTTCAGAGAGAACGTTAGTGTGTTGGCCATTTTCAGCTATGCTTGAAAATCAAGACACTGGCAATGGCTCCAGGGAAATGCACATGTAAGGTATAGAGTGAACCTCAGCAAGTGGATGAAGCTTATACTCAACAAGAATGAGCAGAGTGGTGTTGAGTGAAACCAATTCGGTTGATGTCTCTCACCTCAAACATCTTCGCAATTTCCCCCGGTTCGCACGAAAACCCAGTTTTCTCACATTGTTCAGAATAGCCAAGGAACGCATTAGTGAAATAGAGCTTATTGAGCATTCCACACAAAGCAATGCTCTAGCTGCTTGTTTGAATTGCAGCTGACTCCACGTTCAGAGACAAGATTAACACCAAACTCATTTTCAACAAAATTTGAAAACCAAGACATTGGCATTAGCACCTGCACAATGTACATGTGAAGTATACTAATGAATCTCAGCAAGTGGATGAAGCTTTCATTCAGCAATGGGCAGAGTGGCGCTTGTGTGAAACTAACTCCATTGAAACTTGGAACATCACACACCTTCACGAGAATACCTGGCTCGCACGAAAACCCAGTTTTCTCACATTGTTCAGAATAGCCAAGGAACGCACTAGTGAAATAGAGCTTATTGAGCATTCCACACAAAGCAATGCTCTAGCTGCTTGTTTGAATTGCAACTGACTCCACGTTCAGAGACAAGGGTAACAACAAAGTCATTTTCAGCTAAATTTGGAAACCAAGACTTTGGCATTAGCACCTGCAAAATGTACGTATTAGCTATACTGATGAAACTCAGCGTGTGGATGAAGATTTCACTCTGCAATGCGCAGAGTGGCGCCTGTGTGAAACTAACTCCATTGAAACTTGGAACATCACACACCTTCATGAGAATACCCGGCTCGCACGAAAACCCAGTTTTCTCACATTGTTTAGAATAGCCAAGGAACGCATTAGTGAATAGAGCTTATTGAGCATTCCACACAAAGCAATGCTCTAGCTGCTCATTTGAACTGCAGCTGACTCCACGTTCAGAGAGAAGGTTAACAGCAAAGACATTTTCAGCTGCACTGAAAACCGAGACTATGGCATTAGCTCCTGCAAAATGTACATGTGAAGTATACTAATGAAACTCAGCAAGTGGAAGAAGCTTTCATTCAGCAATGGGCAGAGTGGTGTTTGTGTGAAACTAACTCCATTGAAACTTGGAACATCACACACCTTCACGAATATACCCGGCTCACACGAAAACCCAGTTTTCTCACATTGTTCAGAATAGCCAAGGAACGCATTAGTGAAATAGAGCTTATTGAGCATTCCACACAAAGCAATGCTCTAGCTGCTTGTTTGAATTGCAACTGACTCCACGTTGAGAGACAAGGGTAACAACAAAGTCATTTTCAGCTACACTTGAAAACCAAGACACTGGCAATACTTCCAGCAAAATGCACATGTTAGCTATACGGTAAACCTCACCATGTGGATGAAGGTTATACTCAACAAGAACAAGCAGAGTGGTGTTTGAGTGAAACCAACTCCATTGAGGTCTCTCGCCTCACACATCTTCGTCATTTACCTGGTTCGCACGAAAACACAGTTTTCTCACATTGTTCAGAATAGCCAAGGAACGCATTAGTGAAATAGAGCTTATTGAGCATTCCACACAAAGCAATGCTCTAGCTGCTTGTTTGAACTGCATCTGATTCCACGCTCAGAGAGAACTTTAAAAACAAAGTCATTTTCAGCTACACTTGAAAACCAAGACACTGGCAATACTTCCAGCAAAATGCACATGTTAGCTATACGGTAAACCTCACCATGTGGATGAAGGTTATACTCAACAAGAACAAGCAGAGTGGTGTTTGAGTGAAACCAACTCCATTGAGGTCTCTCGCCTCACACATCTTCGTCATTTACCCGGTTCGCACGAAAACCCAGTTTTCTCACATTGTTCAGAATAGCCAAGGAACGCATTAGTGAATAGAGCTTATTGAGCATTCCACACAAAGCAATGCTCTAGCTGCTCGTTTGAACTGCAGCTGACTCCACGTTCAGAGACAAGGGTTAACAGCAAAGACATTTTCAGCTGCACTGAAAACCGAGACTTTGGCATTAGCTCCTGCAAAATGTACATGTGAAGTATACTAATGAAACTCAGCAAGTGGAAGAAGCTTTCATTCAGAATGGGCAGAGCGGTGTTTGTGTGAAACTAACTCCGTAGAAACTTGGACATCACACACCTTCACGAATATACCCGGCTCGCACGAAAACCCAGTTTTCTCACATTGTTCAGAATAGCCAAGGAACGCATTAGTGAAATAGAGCTTATTGAGCATTCCACCCAAACCAATGCTCTAGCTGCTCGTTTGAACTGCAGCTGACTCCACGTTCAGAGAGAACGTTAGTGTGTTGGCCATTTTCAGCTATGCTTGAAAATCAAGACACTGGCAATGGCTCCAGGGAAATGCACATGTAAGGTATAGAGTGAACCTCAGCAAGTGGATGAAGCTTATACTCAACAAGAATGAGCAGAGTGGTGTTGAGTGAAACCAATTCGGTTGATGTCTCTCACCTCAAACATCTTCGCAATTTCACCCGGTTCGCACGAAAACCCAGTTTTCTCACATTGTTCAGAATAGCCAAGGAACGCATTAGTGAAATAGAGCTTATTGAGCATTCCACACAAAGCAATGCTCTAGCTGCTTGTTTGAATTGCAGCTGACTCCACGTTCAGAGACAAGATTAACACCAAACTCATTTTCAACAAAATTTGAAAACCAAGACATTGGCATTAGCACCTGCACAATGTACATGTGAAGTATACTAATGAATCTCAGCAAGTGGATGAAGCTTTCATTCAGCAATGGGCAGAGTGGCGCTTGTGTGAAACTAACTCCATTGAAACTTGGAACATCACACACCTTCACGAGAATACCCGGCTCGCACGAAAACCCAGTTTTCTCACATTGTTCAGAATAGCCAAGGAACGCATTAGTGAAATAGAGCTTATTGAGCATTCCACACAAAGCAATGCTCTAGCTGCTTGTTTGAATTGCAGCTGACTCCACGTTCAGAGACAAGATTAACACCAAACTCATTTTCAACAAAATTTGAAAACCAAGACATTGGCATTAGCACCTGCACAATGTACATGTGAAGTATACTAATGAATCTCAGCACGTGGATGAAGCTTTCATTCAGCAATGGGCAGAGTGGTGCTTGTGTGAAACTAACTCCATTGAAACTTGGAACATCACACACCTTCACGAGAATACCCGGTTCGCACGAAAACCCAGTTTTCTCACATTGTTCAGAATAGCCAAGGAACGCATTAGTGAAATAGAGCTTATTGAGCATTCCACACAAAGCAATGCTCTAGCTGCTTGTTTGAATTGCAACTGACTCCACGTTCAGAGACAAGGGTAACAACAAAGTCATTTTCTGCTAAATTTGGAAACCAAGACTTTGGCATTAGCACCTGCAAAATGTACGGATTAGCTATACTGATGAAACTCAGCGTGTGGATGAAGATTTCACTCTGCAATGGGCAGAGTGGCGCCTGTGTGAAACTAACTCCATTGAAACTTGGAACATCACACACCTTCACGAGAATACCCGGCTCGCACGAAAACCCAGTTTTCTCACATTGTTCAGAATAGCCAAGGAACGCATTAGTGAAATAGAGCTTATTGAGCATTCCACCCAAACCAATGCTCTAGCTGCTTGTTTGAACTGCATCTGATTCCACGCTCAGAGAGAACTTTAAAAACAAAGTCATTTTCAGCTATGCTTGAAAACCAAGACACTGGCAATACTTCCAGCAAAATGCACATATTAGCTATACGGTAAACCTCAGCATGTGGATGAAGGTTATACTCAACAAGAACAAGCAGAGTGGTGTTTGAGTGAAACCAACTCCATTGAGGTCTCTCGCCTCACACATCTTCGTCATTTACCCGGTTCGCACGAAAACCCAGTTTTCTCACATTGTTCAGAATAGCCAAGGAACGCATTAGTGAAATAGAGCTTATTGAGCATTCCACCCAAACCAATGCTCTAGCTGCTCGTTTGAACTGCAGCTGACTCCACGTTCAGAGAGAACGTTAGTGTGTTGGCCATTTTCAGCTATGCTTGAAAATCAAGACACTGGCAATGGCTCCAGGGAAATGCACATGTAAGGTATAGAGTGAACCTCAGCAAGTGGATGAAGCTTATACTCAACAAGAATGAGCAGAGTGGTGTTGAGTGAAACCAATTCGGTTGATGTCTCTCACCTCAAACATCTTCGCAATTTCCCCCGGTTCGCACGAAAACCCAGTTTTCTC
Source organism: Ochotona princeps (assembly GCF_030435755.1). Classification (NCBI taxonomy): domain Eukaryota; kingdom Metazoa; phylum Chordata; class Mammalia; order Lagomorpha; family Ochotonidae; genus Ochotona; species Ochotona princeps. The sequence goes on from NW_026701656.1 coordinate 225,137, forward strand.
ACATTGTTCAGAATAGCCAAGGAACGCATTAGTGAAATAGAGCTTATTGAGCATTCCACACAAAGCAATGCTCTAGCTGCTTGTTTGAATTGCAGCTGACTCCACGTTCAGAGACAAGATTAACACCAAACTCATTTTCAACAAAATTTGAAAACCAAGACATTGGCATTAGCACCTGCACAATGTACATGTGAAGTATACTAATGAATCTCAGCAAGTGGATGAAGCTTTCATTCAGCAATGGGCAGAGTGGCGCTTGTGTGAAACTAACTCCATTGAAACTTGGAACATCACACACCTTCACGAGAATACCTGGCTCGCACGAAAACCCAGTTTTCTCACATTGTTCAGAATAGCCAAGGAACGCACTAGTGAAATAGAGCTTATTGAGCATTCCACACAAAGCAATGCTCTAGCTGCTTGTTTGAATTGCAACTGACTCCACGTTCAGAGACAAGGGTAACAACAAAGTCATTTTCAGCTAAATTTGGAAACCAAGACTTTGGCATTAGCACCTGCAAAATGTACGTATTAGCTATACTGATGAAACTCAGCGTGTGGATGAAGATTTCACTCTGCAATGCGCAGAGTGGCGCCTGTGTGAAACTAACTCCATTGAAACTTGGAACATCACACACCTTCATGAGAATACCCGGCTCGCACGAAAACCCAGTTTTCTCACATTGTTTAGAATAGCCAAGGAACGCATTAGTGAATAGAGCTTATTGAGCATTCCACACAAAGCAATGCTCTAGCTGCTCGTTTGAACTGCAGCTGACTCCACGTTCAGAGAGAAGGTTAACAGCAAAGACATTTTCAGCTGCACTGAAAACCGAGACTATGGCATTAGCTCCTGCAAAATGTACATGTGAAGTATACTAATGAAACTCAGCAAGTGGAAGAAGCTTTCATTCAGCAATGGGCAGAGTGGTGTTTGTGTGAAACTAACTCCATTGAAACTTGGAACATCACACACCTTCACGAATATACCCGGCTCACACGAAAACCCAGTTTTCTCACATTGTTCAGAATAGCCAAGGAACGCATTAGTGAAATAGAGCTTATTGAGCATTCCACACAAAGCAATGCTCTAGCTGCTTGTTTGAATTGCAACTGACTCCACGTTGAGAGACAAGGGTAACAACAAAGTCATTTTCAGCTACACTTGAAAACCAAGACACTGGCAATACTTCCAGCAAAATGCACATGTTAGCTATACGGTAAACCTCACCATGTGGATGAAGGTTATACTCAACAAGAACAAGCAGAGTGGTGTTTGAGTGAAACCAACTCCATTGAGGTCTCTCGCCTCACACATCTTCGTCATTTACCCGGTTCGCACGAAAACACAGTTTTCTCACATTGTTCAGAATAGCCAAGGAACGCATTAGTGAAATAGAGCTTATTGAGCATTCCACACAAAGCAATGCTCTAGCTGCTTGTTTGAACTGCATCTGATTCCACGCTCAGAGAGAACTTTAAAAACAAAGTCATTTTCAGCTACACTTGAAAACCAAGACACTGGCAATACTTCCAGCAAAATGCACATGTTAGCTATACGGTAAACCTCACCATGTGGATGAAGGTTATACTCAACAAGAACAAGCAGAGTGGTGTTTGAGTGAAACCAACTCCATTGAGGTCTCTCGCCTCACACATCTTCGTCATTTACCCGGTTCGCACGAAAACCCAGTTTTCTCACATTGTTCAGAATAGCCAAGGAACGCATTAGTGAATAGAGCTTATTGAGCATTCCACACAAAGCAATGCTCTAGCTGCTCGTTTGAACTGCAGCTGACTCCACGTTCAGAGACAAGGGTTAACAGCAAAGACATTTTCAGCTGCACTGAAAACCGAGACTTTGGCATTAGCTCCTGCAAAATGTACATGTGAAGTATACTAATGAAACTCAGCAAGTGGAAGAAGCTTTCATTCAGAATGGGCAGAGCGGTGTTTGTGTGAAACTAACTCCGTAGAAACTTGGACATCACACACCTTCACGAATATACCCGGCTCGCACGAAAACCCAGTTTTCTCACATTGTTCAGAATAGCCAAGGAACGCATTAGTGAAATAGAGCTTATTGAGCATTCCACCCAAACCAATGCTCTAGCTGCTCGTTTGAACTGCAGCTGACTCCACGTTCAGAGAGAACGTTAGTGTGTTGGCCATTTTCAGCTATGCTTGAAAATCAAGACACTGGCAATGGCTCCAGGGAAATGCACATGTAAGGTATAGAGTGAACCTCAGCAAGTGGATGAAGCTTATACTCAACAAGAATGAGCAGAGTGGTGTTGAGTGAAACCAATTCGGTTGATGTCTCTCACCTCAAACATCTTCGCAATTTCCCCCGGTTCGCACGAAAACCCAGTTTTCTCACATTGTTCAGAATAGCCAAGGAACGCATTAGTGAAATAGAGCTTATTGAGCATTCCACACAAAGCAATGCTCTAGCTGCTTGTTTGAATTGCAGCTGACTCCACGTTCAGAGACAAGATTAACACCAAACTCATTTTCAACAAAATTTGAAAACCAAGACATTGGCATTAGCACCTGCACAATGTACATGTGAAGTATACTAATGAATCTCAGCAAGTGGATGAAGCTTTCATTCAGCAATGGGCAGAGTGGCGCTTGTGTGAAACTAACTCCATTGAAACTTGGAACACCACACACCTTCACGAGAATACCCGGCTCGCACGAAAACCCAGTTTTCTCACATTGTTCAGAATAGCCAAGGAACGCATTAGTGAAATAGAGCTTATTGAGCATTCCACACAAAGCAATGCTCTAGCTGCTTGTTTGAATTGCAGCTGACTCCACGTTCAGAGACAAGATTAACACCAAACTCATTTTCAACAAAATTTGAAAACCAAGACATTGGCATTAGCACCTGCACAATGTACATGTGAAGTATACTAATGAATCTCAGCACGTGGATGAAGCTTTCATTCAGCAATGGGCAGAGTGGTGCTTGTGTGAAACTAACTCCATTGAAACTTGGAACATCACACACCTTCACGAGAATACCCGGTTCGCACGAAAACCCAGTTTTCTCACATTGTTCAGAATAGCCAAGGAACGCATTAGTGAAATAGAGCTTATTGAGCATTCCACACAAAGCAATGCTCTAGCTGCTTGTTTGAATTGCAACTGACTCCACGTTCAGAGACAAGGGTAACAACAAAGTCATTTTCAGCTAAATTTGGAAACCAAGACTTTGGCATTAGCACCTGCAAAATGTACGGATTAGCTATACTGATGAAACTCAGCGTGTGGATGAAGATTTCACTCTGCAATGGGCAGAGTGGCGCCTGTGTGAAACTAACTTCATTGAAACTTGGAACATCACACACCTTCACGAGAATACCCGGCTCGCACGAAAACCCAGTTTTCTCACATTGTTCAGAATAGCCAAGGAACGCATTAGTGAAATAGAGCTTATTGAGCATTCCACCCAAACCAATGCTCTAGCTGCTTGTTTGAACTGCATCTGATTCCACGCTCAGAGAGAACTTTAAAAACAAAGTCATTTTCAGCTATGCTTGAAAACCAAGACACTGGCAATACTTCCAGCAAAATGCACATGTTAGCTATACGGTAAACCTCAGCAAGTGGATGAAGCTTATACTCAACAAGAACAAGCAGACTGGTGTTTGAGTGAAACCAACTCCATTGAGGTCTCTCGCCTCACACATCTTCGTCATTTACCCGGTTCGCACGAAAACCCAGTTTTCTCACATTGTTCAGAATAGCTAAGGAACGCATTAGTGAAATAGAGCTTATTGAGCATTCCACACAAAGCAATGCTCTAGCTGCTTGTTTGAATTGCAGCTGACTCGACGTTCAGAGAGAAGGTTAACAGCGAAGACATTTTCAGCTGCACTGAAAACCGAGACTTTGGCATTAGCTCCTGCAAAATGCACATGTGAAGTATACTAATGAATCTCAGCAAGTGGATGAAGCTTTCATTCAGCAATGGGCAGAGTGGCGCTTGTGTGAAACTAACTCCATTGAAACTTGGAACATCACACACCTTCACGAGAATACCCGGCTCGCACGAAAACCCAGTTTTCTCACATTGTTCAGAATAGCCAAGGAACGCATTAGTGAAATAGAGCTTATTGAGCATTCCACACAAAGCAATGCTCTAGCTGCTCGTTTGAATTGCAACTGACTCCACGTTCAGAGACAAGGGTAACAACAAAGTCATTTTCAGCTAAATTTGGAAACCAAGACTTTGGCATTAGCACCTGCAAAATGTACGGATTAGCTATACTGATGAAACTCAACGTGTGGATGAAGATTTCACTCTGCAATGGGCAGAGTGGCGCCTGTGTGAAACTAACTCCATTGAAACTTGGAACATCACACACCTTCACGAGAATACCCGGCTCGCACGAAAACCCAGTTTTCTCACATTGTTCAGAATAGTCAAGGAACGCATTAGTGAAATAGAGCTTATTGAGCATTCCACCCAAACCAATGCTCTAGCTGCTTGTTTGAACTGCATCTGATTCCACGCTCAGAGAGAACTTTAAAAACAAAGTCATTTTCAGCTACACTTGAAAACCAAGACACTGGCAATACTTCCAGCAAAATGCACATGTTAGCTATACGGTAAACCTCAGCATGTGGATGAAGGTTATACTCAACAAGAACAAGCAGAGTGGTGTTTGAGTGAAACCAACTCCATTGAGGTCTCTCGCCTCACACATCTTCGTCATTTACCCGGTTCGCACGAAAACCCAGTTTTCTCACATTGTTCAGAATAGCCAAGGAACGCATTAGTGAAATAGAGCTTATTGAGCATTCCACCCAAACCAATGCTCTAGCTGCTCGTTTGAACTGCAGCTGACTCCACGTTCAGAGAGAACGTTAGTGTGTTGGCCATTTTCAGCTATGCTTGAAAATCAAGACACTGGCAATGGCTCCAGGGAAATGCACATGTAAGGTATAGAGTGAACCTCAGCAAGTGGATGAAGCTTATACTCAACAAGAATGAGCAGAGTGGTGTTGAGTGAAACCAATTCGGTTGATGTCTCTCACCTCAAACATCTTCGCAATTTCCCCCGGTTCGCACGAAAACCCAGTTTTCTCACATTGTTCAGAATAGCCAAGGAACGCATTAGTGAAATAGAGCTTATTGAGCATTCCACACAAAGCAATGCTCTAGCTGCTTGTTTGAATTGCAGCTGACTCCACGTTCAGAGACAAGATTAACACCAAACTCATTTTCAACAAAATTTGAAAACCAAGACATTGGCATTAGCACCTGCACAATGTACATGTGAAGTATACTAATGAATCTCAGCAAGTGGATGAAGCTTTCATTCAGCAATGGGCAGAGTGGCGCTTGTGTGAAACTAACTCCATTGAAACTTGGAACATCACACACCTTCACGAGAATACCTGGCTCGCACGAAAACCCAGTTTTCTCACATTGTTCAGAATAGCCAAGGAACGCACTAGTGAAATAGAGCTTATTGAGCATTCCACACAAAGCAATGCTCTAGCTGCTTGTTTGAATTGCAACTGACTCCACGTTCAGAGACAAGGGTAACAACAAAGTCATTTTCAGCTAAATTTGGAAACCAAGACTTTGGCATTAGCACCTGCAAAATGTACGTATTAGCTATACTGATGAAACTCAGCGTGTGGATGAAGATTTCACTCTGCAATGCGCAGAGTGGCGCCTGTGTGAAACTAACTCCATTGAAACTTGGAACATCACACACCTTCATGAGAATACCCGGCTCGCACGAAAACCCAGTTTTCTCACATTGTTTAGAATAGCCAAGGAACGCATTAGTGAATAGAGCTTATTGAGCATTCCACACAAAGCAATGCTCTAGCTGCTCATTTGAACTGCAGCTGACTCCACGTTCAGAGAGAAGGTTAACAGCAAAGACATTTTCAGCTGCACTGAAAACCGAGACTATGGCATTAGCTCCTGCAAAATGTACATGTGAAGTATACTAATGAAACTCAGCAAGTGGAAGAAGCTTTCATTCAGCAATGGGCAGAGTGGTGTTTGTGTGAAACTAACTCCATTGAAACTTGGAACATCACACACCTTCACGAATATACCCGGCTCACACGAAAACCCAGTTTTCTCACATTGTTCAGAATAGCCAAGGAACGCATTAGTGAAATAGAGCTTATTGAGCATTCCACACAAAGCAATGCTCTAGCTGCTTGTTTGAATTGCAACTGACTCCACGTTGAGAGACAAGGGTAACAACAAAGTCATTTTCAGCTACACTTGAAAACCAAGACACTGGCAATACTTCCAGCAAAATGCACATGTTAGCTATACGGTAAACCTCACCATGTGGATGAAGGTTATACTCAACAAGAACAAGCAGAGTGGTGTTTGAGTGAAACCAACTCCATTGAGGTCTCTCGCCTCACACATCTTCGTCATTTACCTGGTTCGCACGAAAACACAGTTTTCTCACATTGTTCAGAATAGCCAAGGAACGCATTAGTGAAATAGAGCTTATTGAGCATTCCACACAAAGCAATGCTCTAGCTGCTTGTTTGAACTGCATCTGATTCCACGCTCAGAGAGAACTTTAAAAACAAAGTCATTTTCAGCTACACTTGAAAACCAAGACACTGGCAATACTTCCAGCAAAATGCACATGTTAGCTATACGGTAAACCTCACCATGTGGATGAAGGTTATACTCAACAAGAACAAGCAGAGTGGTGTTTGAGTGAAACCAACTCCATTGAGGTCTCTCGCCTCACACATCTTCGTCATTTACCCGGTTCGCACGAAAACCCAGTTTTCTCACATTGTTCAGAATAGCCAAGGAACGCATTAGTGAATAGAGCTTATTGAGCATTCCACACAAAGCAATGCTCTAGCTGCTCGTTTGAACTGCAGCTGACTCCACGTTCAGAGACAAGGGTTAACAGCAAAGACATTTTCAGCTGCACTGAAAACCGAGACTTTGGCATTAGCTCCTGCAAAATGTACATGTGAAGTATACTAATGAAACTCAGCAAGTGGAAGAAGCTTTCATTCAGAATGGGCAGAGCGGTGTTTGTGTGAAACTAACTCCGTAGAAACTTGGACATCACACACCTTCACGAATATACCCGGCTCGCACGAAAACCCAGTTTTCTCACATTGTTCAGAATAGCCAAGGAACGCATTAGTGAAATAGAGCTTATTGAGCATTCCACCCAAACCAATGCTCTAGCTGCTCGTTTGAACTGCAGCTGACTCCACGTTCAGAGAGAACGTTAGTGTGTTGGCCATTTTCAGCTATGCTTGAAAATCAAGACACTGGCAATGGCTCCAGGGAAATGCACATGTAAGGTATAGAGTGAACCTCAGCAAGTGGATGAAGCTTATACTCAACAAGAATGAGCAGAGTGGTGTTGAGTGAAACCAATTCGGTTGATGTCTCTCACCTCAAACATCTTCGCAATTTCACCCGGTTCGCACGAAAACCCAGTTTTCTCACATTGTTCAGAATAGCCAAGGAACGCATTAGTGAAATAGAGCTTATTGAGCATTCCACACAAAGCAATGCTCTAGCTGCTTGTTTGAATTGCAGCTGACTCCACGTTCAGAGACAAGATTAACACCAAACTCATTTTCAACAAAATTTGAAAACCAAGACATTGGCATTAGCACCTGCACAATGTACATGTGAAGTATACTAATGAATCTCAGCAAGTGGATGAAGCTTTCATTCAGCAATGGGCAGAGTGGCGCTTGTGTGAAACTAACTCCATTGAAACTTGGAACATCACACACCTTCACGAGAATACCCGGCTCGCACGAAAACCCAGTTTTCTCACATTGTTCAGAATAGCCAAGGAACGCATTAGTGAAATAGAGCTTATTGAGCATTCCACACAAAGCAATGCTCTAGCTGCTTGTTTGAATTGCAGCTGACTCCACGTTCAGAGACAAGATTAACACCAAACTCATTTTCAACAAAATTTGAAAACCAAGACATTGGCATTAGCACCTGCACAATGTACATGTGAAGTATACTAATGAATCTCAGCACGTGGATGAAGCTTTCATTCAGCAATGGGCAGAGTGGTGCTTGTGTGAAACTAACTCCATTGAAACTTGGAACATCACACACCTTCACGAGAATACCCGGTTCGCACGAAAACCCAGTTTTCTCACATTGTTCAGAATAGCCAAGGAACGCATTAGTGAAATAGAGCTTATTGAGCATTCCACACAAAGCAATGCTCTAGCTGCTTGTTTGAATTGCAACTGACTCCACGTTCAGAGACAAGGGTAACAACAAAGTCATTTTCTGCTAAATTTGGAAACCAAGACTTTGGCATTAGCACCTGCAAAATGTACGGATTAGCTATACTGATGAAACTCAGCGTGTGGATGAAGATTTCACTCTGCAATGGGCAGAGTGGCGCCTGTGTGAAACTAACTCCATTGAAACTTGGAACATCACACACCTTCACGAGAATACCCGGCTCGCACGAAAACCCAGTTTTCTCACATTGTTCAGAATAGCCAAGGAACGCATTAGTGAAATAGAGCTTATTGAGCATTCCACCCAAACCAATGCTCTAGCTGCTTGTTTGAACTGCATCTGATTCCACGCTCAGAGAGAACTTTAAAAACAAAGTCATTTTCAGCTATGCTTGAAAACCAAGACACTGGCAATACTTCCAGCAAAATGCACATATTAGCTATACGGTAAACCTCAGCATGTGGATGAAGGTTATACTCAACAAGAACAAGCAGAGTGGTGTTTGAGTGAAACCAACTCCATTGAGGTCTCTCGCCTCACACATCTTCGTCATTTACCCGGTTCGCACGAAAACCCAGTTTTCTCACATTGTTCAGAATAGCCAAGGAACGCATTAGTGAAATAGAGCTTATTGAGCATTCCACCCAAACCAATGCTCTAGCTGCTCGTTTGAACTGCAGCTGACTCCACGTTCAGAGAGAACGTTAGTGTGTTGGCCATTTTCAGCTATGCTTGAAAATCAAGACACTGGCAATGGCTCCAGGGAAATGCACATGTAAGGTATAGAGTGAACCTCAGCAAGTGGATGAAGCTTATACTCAACAAGAATGAGCAGAGTGGTGTTGAGTGAAACCAATTCGGTTGATGTCTCTCACCTCAAACATCTTCGCAATTTCCCCCGGTTCGCACGAAAACCCAGTTTTCTCACATTGTTCAGAATAGCCAAGGAACGCATTAGTGAAATAGAGCTTATTGAGCATTCCACACAAAGCAATGCTCTAGCTGCTTGTTTGAATTGCAGCTGACTCCACGTTCAGAGACAAGATTAACACCAAACTCATTTTCAACAAAATTTGAAAACCAAGACATTGGCATTAGCACCTGCACAATGTACATGTGAAGTATACTAATGAATCTCAGCAAGTGGATGAAGCTTTCATTCAGCAATGGGCAGAGTGGCGCTTGTGTGAAACTAACTCCATTGAAACTTGGAACATCACACACCTTCACGAGAATACCTGGCTCGCACGAAAACCCAGTTTTCTCACATTGTTCAGAATAGCCAAGGAACGCACTAGTGAAATAGAGCTTATTGAGCATTCCACACAAAGCAATGCTCTAGCTGCTTGTTTGAATTGCAACTGACTCCACGTTCAGAGACAAGGGTAACAACAAAGTCATTTTCAGCTAAATTTGGAAACCAAGACTTTGGCATTAGCACCTGCAAAATGTACGTATTAGCTATACTGATGAAACTCAGCGTGTGGATGAAGATTTCACTCTGCAATGCGCAGAGTGGCGCCTGTGTGAAACTAACTCCATTGAAACTTGGAACATCACACACCTTCATGAGAATACCCGGCTCGCACGAAAACCCAGTTTTCTCACATTGTTTAGAATAGCCAAGGAACGCATTAGTGAATAGAGCTTATTGAGCATTCCACACAAAGCAATGCTCTAGCTGCTCGTTTGAACTGCAGCTGACTCCACGTTCAGAGAGAAGGTTAACAGCAAAGACATTTTCAGCTGCACTGAAAACCGAGACTATGGCATTAGCTCCTGCAAAATGTACATGTGAAGTATACTAATGAAACTCAGCAAGTGGAAGAAGCTTTCATTCAGCAATGGGCAGAGTGGTGTTTGTGTGAAACTAACTCCATTGAAACTTGGAACATCACACACCTTCACGAATATACCCGGCTCACACGAAAACCCAGTTTTCTCACATTGTTCAGAATAGCCAAGGAACGCATTAGTGAAATAGAGCTTATTGAGCATTCCACACAAAGCAATGCTCTAGCTGCTTGTTTGAATTGCAACTGACTCCACGTTGAGAGACAAGGGTAACAACAAAGTCATTTTCAGCTACACTTGAAAACCAAGACACTGGCAATACTTCCAGCAAAATGCACATGTTAGCTATACGGTAAACCTCACCATGTGGATGAAGGTTATACTCAACAAGAACAAGCAGAGTGGTGTTTGAGTGAAACCAACTCCATTGAGGTCTCTCGCCTCACACATCTTCGTCATTTACCCGGTTCGCACGAAAACACAGTTTTCTCACATTGTTCAGAATAGCCAAGGAACGCATTAGTGAAATAGAGCTTATTGAGCATTCCACACAAAGCAATGCTCTAGCTGCTTGTTTGAACTGCATCTGATTCCACGCTCAGAGAGAACTTTAAAAACAAAGTCATTTTCAGCTACACTTGAAAACCAAGACACTGGCAATACTTCCAGCAAAATGCACATGTTAGCTATACGGTAAACCTCACCATGTGGATGAAGGTTATACTCAACAAGAACAAGCAGAGTGGTGTTTGAGTGAAACCAACTCCATTGAGGTCTCTCGCCTCACACATCTTCGTCATTTACCCGGTTCGCACGAAAACCCAGTTTTCTCACATTGTTCAGAATAGCCAAGGAACGCATTAGTGAATAGAGCTTATTGAGCATTCCACACAAAGCAATGCTCTAGCTGCTCGTTTGAACTGCAGCTGACTCCACGTTCAGAGACAAGGGTTAACAGCAAAGACATTTTCAGCTGCACTGAAAACCGAGACTTTGGCATTAGCTCCTGCAAAATGTACATGTGAAGTATACTAATGAAACTCAGCAAGTGGAAGAAGCTTTCATTCAGAATGGGCAGAGCGGTGTTTGTGTGAAACTAACTCCGTAGAAACTTGGACATCACACACCTTCACGAATATACCCGGCTCGCACGAAAACCCAGTTTTCTCACATTGTTCAGAATAGCCAAGGAACGCATTAGTGAAATAGAGCTTATTGAGCATTCCACCCAAACCAATGCTCTAGCTGCTCGTTTGAACTGCAGCTGACTCCACGTTCAGAGAGAACGTTAGTGTGTTGGCCATTTTCAGCTATGCTTGAAAATCAAGACACTGGCAATGGCTCCAGGGAAATGCACATGTAAGGTATAGAGTGAACCTCAGCAAGTGGATGAAGCTTATACTCAACAAGAATGAGCAGAGTGGTGTTGAGTGAAACCAATTCGGTTGATGTCTCTCACCTCAAACATCTTCGCAATTTCCCCCGGTTCGCACGAAAACCCAGTTTTCTCACATTGTTCAGAATAGCCAAGGAACGCATTAGTGAAATAGAGCTTATTGAGCATTCCACACAAAGCAATGCTCTAGCTGCTTGTTTGAATTGCAGCTGACTCCACGTTCAGAGACAAGATTAACACCAAACTCATTTTCAACAAAATTTGAAAACCAAGACATTGGCATTAGCACCTGCACAATGTACATGTGAAGTATACTAATGAATCTCAGCAAGTGGATGAAGCTTTCATTCAGCAATGGGCAGAGTGGCGCTTGTGTGAAACTAACTCCATTGAAACTTGGAACACCACACACCTTCACGAGAATACCCGGCTCGCACGAAAACCCAGTTTTCTCACATTGTTCAGAATAGCCAAGGAACGCATTAGTGAAATAGAGCTTATTGAGCATTCCACACAAAGCAATGCTCTAGCTGCTTGTTTGAATTGCAGCTGACTCCACGTTCAGAGACAAGATTAACACCAAACTCATTTTCAACAAAATTTGAAAACCAAGACATTGGCATTAGCACCTGCACAATGTACATGTGAAGTATACTAATGAATCTCAGCACGTGGATGAAGCTTTCATTCAGCAATGGGCAGAGTGGTGCTTGTGTGAAACTAACTCCATTGAAACTTGGAACATCACACACCTTCACGAGAATACCCGGTTCGCACGAAAACCCAGTTTTCTCACATTGTTCAGAATAGCCAAGGAACGCATTAGTGAAATAGAGCTTATTGAGCATTCCACACAAAGCAATGCTCTAGCTGCTTGTTTGAATTGCAACTGACTCCACGTTCAGAGACAAGGGTAACAACAAAGTCATTTTCAGCTAAATTTGGAAACCAAGACTTTGGCATTAGCACCTGCAAAATGTACGGATTAGCTATACTGATGAAACTCAGCGTGTGGATGAAGATTTCACTCTGCAATGGGCAGAGTGGCGCCTGTGTGAAACTAACTTCATTGAAACTTGGAACATCACACACCTTCACGAGAATACCCGGCTCGCACGAAAACCCAGTTTTCTCACATTGTTCAGAATAGCCAAGGAACGCATTAGTGAAATAGAGCTTATTGAGCATTCCACCCAAACCAATGCTCTAGCTGCTTGTTTGAACTGCATCTGATTCCACGCTCAGAGAGAACTTTAAAAACAAAGTCATTTTCAGCTATGCTTGAAAACCAAGACACTGGCAATACTTCCAGCAAAATGCACATGTTAGCTATACGGTAAACCTCAGCAAGTGGATGAAGCTTATACTCAACAAGAACAAGCAGACTGGTGTTTGAGTGAAACCAACTCCATTGAGGTCTCTCGCCTCACACATCTTCGTCATTTACCCGGTTCGCACGAAAACCCAGTTTTCTCACATTGTTCAGAATAGCTAAGGAACGCATTAGTGAAATAGAGCTTATTGAGCATTCCACACAAAGCAATGCTCTAGCTGCTTGTTTGAATTGCAGCTGACTCGACGTTCAGAGAGAAGGTTAACAGCGAAGACATTTTCAGCTGCACTGAAAACCGAGACTTTGGCATTAGCTCCTGCAAAATGCACATGTGAAGTATACTAATGAATCTCAGCAAGTGGATGAAGCTTTCATTCAGCAATGGGCAGAGTGGCGCTTGTGTGAAACTAACTCCATTGAAACTTGGAACATCACACACCTTCACGAGAATACCCGGCTCGCACGAAAACCCAGTTTTCTCACATTGTTCAGAATAGCCAAGGAACGCATTAGTGAAATAGAGCTTATTGAGCATTCCACACAAAGCAATGCTCTAGCTGCTCGTTTGAATTGCAACTGACTCCACGTTCAGAGACAAGGGTAACAACAAAGTCATTTTCAGCTAAATTTGGAAACCAAGACTTTGGCATTAGCACCTGCAAAATGTACGGATTAGCTATACTGATGAAACTCAACGTGTGGATGAAGATTTCACTCTGCAATGGGCAGAGTGGCGCCTGTGTGAAACTAACTCCATTGAAACTTGGAACATCACACACCTTCACGAGAATACCCGGCTCGCACGAAAACCCAGTTTTCTCACATTGTTCAGAATAGTCAAGGAACGCATTAGTGAAATAGAGCTTATTGAGCATTCCACCCAAACCAATGCTCTAGCTGCTTGTTTGAACTGCATCTGATTCCACGCTCAGAGAGAACTTTAAAAACAAAGTCATTTTCAGCTACACTTGAAAACCAAGACACTGGCAATACTTCCAGCAAAATGCACATGTTAGCTATACGGTAAACCTCAGCATGTGGATGAAGGTTATACTCAACAAGAACAAGCAGAGTGGTGTTTGAGTGAAACCAACTCCATTGAGGTCTCTCGCCTCACACATCTTCGTCATTTACCCGGTTCGCACGAAAACCCAGTTTTCTCACATTGTTCAGAATAGCCAAGGAACGCATTAGTGAATAGAGCTGATTGAGCATTCCACACAAAGCAATGCTCTAGCTGCTCGTTTGAACTGCAGCTGACTCCACGTTCAGAGAGAAGGTTAACAGCAAAGACATTTTCAGCTGCACTGAAAACCGAGACTTTGGCATTAGCTCCTGCAAAATGTACATGTGAAGTATACTGATGAAACTTAGCGTGTGGATGAAGCTTTCACTCAGAATGGGCAGAGTGGTGTTTTGTGAAACTAACTCCATTGAAACTTGTACATCACACACCTTCACGAATATACCCGGCTCGCACGAAAACCCAGTTTTCTCACATTGTTCAGAATAGCCAAGGAACGCATTAGTGAAATAGAGCTTATTGAGCATTCCACCAAAGCAATGCTCTAGCTGCCTGTTTGAATTGCAGCTGACTCCACGTTCAGAGACAAGATTAACACCAAACTCATTTTCAGCAAAATTTGAAAACCAAGACATTGGCATTAGCACCTGCACAATGTACATGTGAAGTATACTAATGAATCTCAGCAAGTGGATGAAGCTTTCATTCAGCAAGAACAAGCAGAGTGGCGCTTGTGTGAAACTAACTCCATTGAAACTTGGAACATCACACACCTTCACGAGAATACCCGGCTCGCACGAAAACCCAGTTTTCTCACATTGTTCAGAATAGTCAAGGAACGCATTTGTGAAATTGAGCTTATTGAGCATTCCACACAAAGCAATGCTCTAGCTGCTCTTTTGAACTGCAGCTGACTCCACGTTCAGAGAGAACGTTAGTGCGTTGGCTATTTTCAGCTATGCTTGAAAATCAAGACACTGGCAATGGCTCCAGGGAAAAGCACATGTAAGGTATAGAGTGAACCTCAGCAAGTGGATGAAGCTTATACTCAACAAGAATGAGCAGAGTGGTGTTTGTGTGAAACCAACTCCATTGAGGTTTCTCGCCTCACACATCTTCGCAATTTCACCCTGTTCGCACGAAAACCCAGTTTTCTCACATTGTTCAGAATAGCCAAGGAACGCATTAGTGAAATAGAGCTTATTGAGCATTCCACCAAAGCAATGCTCTAGCTGCCTGTTTGAATTGCAGCTGACTCCACGCTCAGAGAGAACGTTAGTGCGTTTGCCATTTTCAGCTATGCTTGAAAATCAAGACACTGGCAATACTTCCAGCAAAATGCACATGTTAGCTATACGGTAAACCTCAGCATGTGGATGAAGGTTATACTCAACAAGAACAAGCAGAGTGGTGTTTGAGTGAAACCAACTCCATTGAGGTCTCTCGCCTCACACATCTTCGTCATTTACCCGGTTCGCACGAAAACCCAGTTTTCTCACATTGTTCAGAATAGCCAAGGAACGCATTAGTGAAATAGAGCTTATTGAGCATTCCACACAAAGCAATGCTCTAGCTGCTTGTTTGAATTGCAGCTGACTCCACGTTCAGAGACAAGATTAACACCAAACTCATTTTCAGCTAAATTTGAAAAGCAAGACATTGGCATTAGCACCTGCAAAATGTACGTATTAGGTATACTGATGAAACTCAGCGTGTGGATGAAGCTTTCATTCAGCAATGGGCAGAGTGGCGCTTGTGTGAAACTAACTCCATTGAAACTTGGAACATCACACACCTTCACGAATATACCCGGCTCGCACGAAAACCCAGTTGAGCATTCCACACAAAGCAATGCTCTAGCTGCTTGTTTGAATTGCAACTGACTCCACGTTCAGAGACAAGGGTAACAACAAAGTCATTTTCAGCTAAATTTGAAAACCAAGACTTTGGCATTAGCACCTGCAAAATGTACTTATTAGCTATACTGATGAAACTCAACGTGTGGATAAAGATTTCACTCTGCAATGGGCAGAGTGGCGCCTGTGTGAAACTAGCTCCATTGAAACTTGGAACATCACACACCTTCACGAGAATACCCGGCTCGCACGAAAACCCAGTTTTCTCACATTGTTCAGAATAGCCAAGGAACGCATTAGTGAAATAGAGCTTATTGAGCATTCCACCCAAACCAATGCTCTAGCTGCTTGTTTGAACTGCATCTGATTCCACGCTCAGAGAGAACTTTAAAAACAAAGTCATTTTCAGCTACACTTGAAAACCAAGACACTGGCAATACTTCCAGCAAAATGCACATGTTAGCTATACGGTAAACCTCACCATGTGGATGAAGGTTATACTCAACAAGAACAAGCAGAGTGGTGTTTGAGTGAAACCAACTCCATTGAGGTCTCTCGCCTCACACATCTTCGTCATTTACCCGGTTCGCACGAAAACCCAGTTTTCTCACATTGTTCAGAATAGCCAAGGAACGCATTAGTGAATAGAGCTGATTGAGCATTCCACACAAAGCAATGCTCTAGCTGCTCGTTTGAACTGCAGCTGACTCCACGTTCAGAGAGAAGGTTAACAGCAAAGACATTTTCAGCTGCACTGAAAACCGAGACTTTGGCATTAGCTCCTGCAAAATGTACATGTGAAGTATACTGATGAAACTTAGCGTGTGGATGAAGCTTTCACTCAGAATGGGCAGAGTGGTGTTTTGTGAAACTAACTCCATTGAAACTTGTACATCACACACCTTCACGAATATACCCGGCTCGCACGAAAACCCAGTTTTCTCACATTGTTCAGAATAGCCAAGGAACGCATTAGTGAAATAGAGCTTATTGAGCATTCCACCCAAACCAATGCTCTAGCTGCTCGTTTGAACTGCAGCTGACTCCACGTTCAGAGAGAACGTTAGTGTGTTGGCCATTTTCAGCTATGCTTGAAAATCAAGACACTGGCAATGGCTCCAGGGAAATGCACATGTAAGGTATAGAGTGAACCTCAGCAAGTGGATGAAGCTTATACTCAACAAGAACAAGCAGAGTGGTGTTTGAGTGAAACCAACTCCATTGAGGTCTCTCGCCTCACACATCTTCGTCATTTACCCGGTTCGCACGAAAACCCAGTTTTCTCACATTGTTCAGAATAGCCAAGGAATGCATTAGTGAAATAGAGCTTATTGAGCATTCCACACAAAGCAATGCTCTAGCTGCTTGTTTGAATTGCAGCTGACTCCACGTTCAGAGACAAGATTAACACCAAACTCATTTTCAACAAAATTTGAAAACCAAGACATTGGCATTAGCACCTGCACAATGTACATGTGAAGTATACTAATGAATCTCAGCAAGTGGATGAAGCTTTCATTCAGCAATGGGCAGAGTGGCGCTCGTGTGAAACTAACTCCATTGAAACTTGGAACATCACACACCTTCACGAGAATACCCGGCTCGCACGAAAACCCAGTTTTCTCACATTGTTCAGAATAGCCAAGGAACGCATTAGTGAAATAGAGCTTATTGAGCATTCCACACAAAGCAATGCTCTAGCTGCTTGTTTGAATTGCAACTGACTCCACGTTGAGAGACAAGGGTAACAACAAAGTCATTTTCAGCTAAATTTGGAAACCAAGACTTTGGCATTAGCACCTGCAAAATGTACGGATTAGCTATACTGATGAAACTCAACGTGTGGATGAAGATTTCACTCTGCAATGGGCAGAGTGGCGCCTGTGTGAAACTAACTCCATTGAAACTTGGAACATCACACACCTTCACGAGAATACCCGGCTCGCACGAAAACCCAGTTTTCTCACATTGTTCAGAATAGCCAAGGAACGCATTAGTGAAATAGAGCTTATTCAGCATTCCACCCAAACCAATGCTCTAGCTGCTTGTTTGAACTGCATCTGATTCCACGCTCAGAGAGAACTTTAAAAACAAAGTCATTTTCAGCTACACTTGAAAACCAAGACACTGGCAATACTTCCAGCAAAATGCATACATGTTAGCTATACGGTAAACCTCAGCATGTGGATGAAGGTTATACTCAAAAAGAACAAGCAGAGTGGTGTTTGAGTGAAACCAACTCCATTGAGGTCTCTCGCCTCACACATTTCGTCATTTACCCGGTTCGCACGAAAACCCAGTTTTCTCACATTGTTCAGAATAGCCAAGGAACGCATTAGTGAAATAGAGCTTATTGAGCATTCCACCCAAACCAATGCTCTAGCTGCTCGTTTGAACTGCAGCTGATTCCACGTTCAGAGAGAACGTTAGTGTGTTGGCCATTTTCAGCTATGCTTGAAAATCAAGACACTGGCAATGGCTCCAGGGAAATGCACATATAAGGTATAGAGTGAACCTCAGCAAGTGGATGAAGCTTATACTCAACAAGAATGAGCAGAGTGGTGTTTGAGTGAAACCAATTCGGTTGATGTCTCTCGCATCAAACATCTTCGCAATTTCACCCGGTTCGCACGAAAACCCAGTTTTCTCACATTGTTCAGAATAGCCAAGGAACGCATTAGTGAAATAGAGCTTATTGAACATTCCACACAAAGCAATGCTCTAGCTGCTCGTTTGAATTGCAGCTGACTCCACGTTCAGAGACAAGATTAACACCAAACTCATTTTCAACAAAATTTGAAAACCAAGACATTGGCATTAGCACCTGCACAATGTACATGTGAAGTATACTAATGAATCTCAGCAAGTGGATGAAGCTTTCATTCAGCAATGGGCAGAGTGGCGCTTGTGTGAAACTAACTCCATTGAAACTTGGAACATCACACACCTTCACGAGAATACCCGGCTCGCACGAAAACCCAGTTTTCTCACATTGTTCAGGATAGCCAAGGAACGCATTAGTGAAATAGAGCTTATTGAGCATTCCACACAAAGCAATGCTCTAGCTGCTTGTTTGAATTGCAACTGACTCCACGTTGAGAGACAAGGGTAACAACAAAGTCATTTTCAGCTAAATTTGGAAACCAGGACTTTGGCATTAGCACCTGCAAAATGTACGTATTAGCTATACTGATGAAACTCAACGTGTGGATGAAGATTTCACTCTGCAATGGGCAGAGTGGCGCCTGTGTGAAACTAACTCCATTGAAACTTGGAACATCACACACCTTCACGAGAATACCCGGCTCGCACGAAAACCCAGTTTTCTCACATTGTTCAGAATAGTCAAGGAACGCATTAGTGAAATAGAGCTTATTGAGCATTCCACCCAAACCAATGCTCTAGCTGCTTGTTTGAACTGCATCTGATTCCACGCTCAGAGAGAACTTTAAAAACAAAGTCATTTTCAGCTACACTTGAAAACCAAGACACTGGCAATACTTCCAGCAAAATGCACATGTTAGCTATACGGTAAACCTCACCATGTGGATGAAGGTTATACTCAACAAGAACAAGCAGAGTGGTGTTTGAGTGAAACCAACTCCATTGAGGTTTCTCGCCTCACACATCTTCGTCATTTACCCGGTTCGCACGAAAACCCAGTTTTCTCACATTGTTCAGAATAGCCAAGGAACGCATTAGTGAATAGAGCTGATTGAGCATTCCACACAAAGCAATGCTCTAGCTGCTCGTTTGAACTGCAGCTGACTCCACGTTCAGAGAGAAGGTTAACAGCAAAGACATTTTCAGCTGCACTGAAAACCGAGACTTTGGCATTAGCTCCTGCAAAATGTACATGTGAAGTATACTGATGAAACTTAGCGTGTGGATGAAGCTTTCACTCAGAATGGGCAGAGTGGTGCTTGTGTGAAACTAACTCCATTGAAACTTGTACATCACACACCTTCACGAATATACCCGGCTCGCACGAAAACCCAGTTTTCTCACATTGTTCAGAATAGCCAAGGAACGCATTAGTGAAATAGAGCTTATTGAGCATTCCACACAAAGCAATGCTCTAGCTGCCTGTTTGAATTGCAGCTGACTCCACGTTCAGAGACAAGATTAACACCAAACTCATTTTCAGCAAGATTTGAAAACCAAGACATTGGCATTAGCACCTGCACAATGTACATGTGAAGTATACTAATGAATCTCAGCAAGTGGATGAAGCTTTCATTCAGCAAGAACAAGCAGAGTGGCGCTTGTGTGAAACTAACTCCATTGAAACTTGGAACATCACACACCTTCACGAGAATACCCGGCTCGCACGAAAACCCAGTTTTCTCACATTGTTCAGAATAGTCAAGGAACGCATTTGTGAAATAGAGCTTATTGAGCATTCCACACAAAGCAATGCTCTAGCTGCTCTTTTGAACTGCAGCTGACTCCACGTTCAGAGAGAGCGTTAGTGCGTTGGCTATTTTCAGCTTTGCTTGAAAATCAAGACACTGGCAATGGCTCCAGGGAAAAGCACATGTAAGGTATAGAGTGAACCTCAGCAAGTGGATGAAGCTTATACTCAACAAGAATGAGCAGAGTGGTGTTTGTGTGAAACCGACTCCATTGAGGTTTCTCGCCTCACACATCTTCGCAATTTCACCCTGTTCGCACGAAAACCCAGTTTTCTCACATTGTTCAGAATAGCCAAGGAACGCATTAGTGAAATAGAGCTTATTGCGCATTCCACACAAAGCAATGCTCTAGCTGCCTGTTTGAATTGCAGCTGACTCCACGTTCAGAGAGAACGTTAGTGCGTTTGCCATTTTCAGCTATGCTTGAAAATCAAGACACTGGCAATACTTCCAGCAAAATGCACATGTTAGCTATACGGTAAACCTCAGCATGTGGATGAAGGTTATACTCAACAAGAACAAGCAGAGTGGTGTTTGAGTGAAACCAACTCCATTGAGGTCTCTCGCCTCACACATCTTCGTCATTTACCCGGTTCGCACGAAAACCCAGTTTTCTCACATTGTTCAGAATAGCCAAGGAACGCATTAGTGAAATAGAGCTTATTGAGCATTCCACACAAAGCAATGCTCTAGCTGCTTGTTTGAATTGCAACTGACTCGACATTGAAGGTGAAGTTTAACACCAAAGTCATTTTCAGCTAAATTTGAAAAGCAAGACATTGGCATTAGCACCTGCAAAATGTACGTATTAGGTATACTGATGAAACTCAGCGTGTGGATGAAGCTTTCATTCAGCAATGGGCAGAGTGGCGCTTGTGTGAAACTAACTCCATTGAAACTTGGAACATCACACAGCTTCACGCATTATTCTGCTCGCACGAAAACCCCGTTTTCTCACATTGCTCAGAATAGCCAAGGAACGCATTAGTGAAATAGAGCTTATTCAGGATTCCACCCAAAGCAATGCTCTAGCTGCTCGTTTGAAATGCAGCTGATTCCACGTTCAGAGAGAAGGTTAACAACGAAGACATTTTCAGCTGCACTGAAAACCGAGACTTTGGCATTAGCTCCTGCAAAATGTACATGTGAAGTATACTAATGAAACTCAGCAAGTGGATGAGGCTTTCATTCAGAATGGGCAGAGTGGCGCTGTGTGACACTAACTCCATTGAAACTTGGACATCACACCCCTTCACGAATATACCCGGCTCGCACGAAAACCCAGTTTTCTCACATTGTTCAGAATAGCCAAGGAACGCATTAGTGAAATAGAGCTTATTGAGCATTCCACCCAAAGCAATGCTCTAGCTGCTCGTTTGAACTGCAGCTGATTCCACGTTCAGAGAGAACCTTAGTGCGTTTGCCATTTTCAGCTATGCTTGAAAATCAAGACACTGGCAATACTTCCAGCAAAATGCACATGTTAGCTATACGGTAAACCTCAGCATGTGGATGAAGGTTATACTCAACAAGAACAAGCAGAGTGCTGTTTGAGTGAAACCAACTCCATTGAGGTCTCTCGCCTCACACATCTTCGCAATTTCACCCGACTCGCAGGAAAACCCAGTTTTCTCACATTGTTCAGAATAGCCAAGGAACGCATTAGTGAAATAGAGCTTATTGAGCATTCCACCCAAAGCAATGCTCTAGCTGCTTGTTTGAACTGCAACTGATTCCACGTTCAGAGAGAACGTTACTGCTTTGGCCATTTTCAGCTATGCTTGAAAATCAAGACACTGAAAATGGCTCCAGCAAAATGCACATGTAACGTATAGAGTGAACCTCATCATGTGGATGAAGCTTATACTCAACAAGAATGAGCAGAGTGGTGTTTGAGTGAAACCAACTCCATTGAGGTCTCTCGCCTCAAACATCTTCGCAATTTCACCCGGCTCGCACGAAAACCCAGTTTTCTCACATTGTTCAGAATAGCCAAGGAACGCATTAGTGAAATAGAGGTTATTGAGCATTCCACCCAAAGCAATGCTCTAGCTGCTTGTTTGAACTGCAACTGATTCCACGTTCAGAGAGAACGTTACTGCTTTGGCCATTTTCAGCTATGCTTGAAAATCAAGACACTGGCAATGGCTCCAGCAAAATGCACATGTAACGTATAGAGTGAACCTCAGCATGTGGATGAAGGTTATACTCAACAAGAATGAGCAGAGTGGTGTTTGAGTGAAACCAACTCCATTGAGGTCTCTCGCCTCAAACATCTTCGCAATTTCACCCGGCTCGCACGAAAACCCAGTTTTCTCACATTGTTCAGAATAGCCAAGGAACGCATTAGTGAAATAGAGCTTATTGAACATTCCACACAAAGCAATGCTCTAGCTGCTCGTTTGAATTGCAGCTGACTCCACGTTCAGAGAGAACGTTAGTGCGTTTGCCATTTCCAGCTATGCTTGATAATCAAGACACTGGCAATACTTCCAGCAAAATGCACAGGTTAGCTATACGGTAAACCTCATCATGTGGATGAAGGTTATACTCAACAAGAACAAGCAGAGTGGTGTTTGAGTGAAACCAACTCCATTGAGGTCTCTCGCCTCAAACATCTTCGCAATTTCACCCGGTTCGCACGAAAACCCAGTTTTCTCACATTGTTCAGAATAGCCAAGGAACGCATTAGTGAAATAGAGCTTATTGAGCATTCCACCCAAAGCAATGCTCTAGCTGCTTGTTTGAACTGCAGCTGATTCCACGTTCAGAGAGAACGTTAGTGCGTTTGCCATTTTCAGCTATGCTTGAAAATCAAGACACTGGCAATACTTCCAGCAAAATGCACAGGTTAGCTATACGGTAAACCTCACCATGTGGATGAAGGTTATACTCAACAAGAACAAGCAGAGTGGTGTTTGAGTGAAACCAACTCCATTGAGGTCTCTCGCCTCACACATCTTCGTCATTTACCCGGTTCGCACGAAAACCCAGTTTTCTCACATTGTTCAGAATAGCCAAGGAACGCATTAGTGAATAGAGCTGATTGAGCATTCCACACAAAGCAATGCTCTAGCTGCTCGTTTGAACTGCAGCTGACTCCACGTTCAGAGAGAAGGTTAACAGCAAAGACATTTTCAGCTGCACTGAAAACCGAGACTTTGGCATTAGCTCCTGCAAAATGTACATGTGAAGTATACTGATGAAACTTAGCGTGTGGATGAAGCTTTCACTCAGAATGGGCAGAGTGGTGTTTTGTGAAACTAACTCCATTGAAACTTGTACATCACACACCTTCACGAATACACCCGGCTCGCACGAAAACCCAGTTTTCTCACATTGTTCAGAATAGCCAAGGAACGCATTAGTGAAATAGAGCTTATTGAGCATTCCACCCAAACCAATGCTCTAGCTGCTCGTTTGAACTGCAGCTGACTCCACGTTCAGAGAGAACGTTAGTGTGTTGGCCATTTTCAGCTATGCTTGAAAATCAAGACACTGGCAATGGCTCCAGGGAAATGCACATGTAAGGTATAGAGTGAACCTCAGCAAGTGGATGAAGCTTATACTCAACAAGAATGAGCAGAGTGGTGTTTGAGTGAAACCAATTTGGTTGATGTCTCTCACCTCAAACATCTTCGCAATTTCACCCGGTTCGCACGAAAACCCAGTTTTCTCACATTGTTCAGAATAGCCAAGGAACGCATTAGTGAAATAGAGCTTATTGAGCATTCCACACAAAGCAATGCTCTAGCTGCTTGTTTGAATTGCAGCTGACTCCACGTTCAGAGACAAGATTAACACCAAACTCATTTTCAACAAAATTTGAAAACCAAGTCATTGGCATTAGCACCTGCAAAATGTACATGTGAAGTATACTAATGAATCTCAGCAAGTGGATGAAGCTTTCATTCAGCAATGGGCAGAGTGGCGCTTGTGTGAAACTAACTCCATTGAAACTTGGAACATCACACACCTTCACGAGAATACCCGGCTCGCACGAAAACCCAGTTTTCTCACATTGTTCAGAATAGTCAAGGAACGCATTTGTGAAATAGAGCTTATTGAGCATTCCACACAAAGCACTGCTCTAGCTGCTCTTTTGAACTGCAGCTGACTCCACGTTCAGAGAGAACGTTAGTGCGTTGGCTATTTTCAGCTATGCTTGAAAATCAAGACACTGGCAATGGCTCCAGGGAAAAGCACATGTAAGGTATAGAGTGAACCTCAGCATGTGGATGAAGGTTATACTCAACAAGAATGAGCAGAGTGGTGTTTGTGTGAAACCAACTCCATTGAGGTTTCTCGCCTCACATATCTTCGCAATTTCACCCGGTTCGCACGAAAACCCAGTTTTCTCACATTGTTCAGAATAGCCAAGGAATACATTAGTGAAATAGAGCTTATTGAGCATTCCACACAAAGCAATGCTCTAGCTGCTCGTTTGAACTGCAACTGATTCCACGTTCAGAGAGAACGTTAGTGCGTTGGCCATTTTTAGCTATGCTGGAAAATCAAGAAACTGGCAATACTTCCAGCAAAATGCACATGTTAGCTATACGGTAAACCTCAGCATGTGGATGAAGCTTATACTCAACAAGAACAAGCAGACTCGTGTTTGAGTGAAACCAACTCCATTGAGGTCTCTCGCCTCAAACATCTTCGCAATTTCACCCGGCTCACACGAAAACCCAGTTTTCTCACATTGTTCAGAATAGCCAAGGAACGCATTAGTGAAATAGAGCTGATTCAGCATTCCACCCAAAGCAATGCTCTAGCTGCTTGTTTGAATTGCAACTGACTCGACATTCAAGGTGAAGTTTAACACCAAAGTCATTTTCAGCTAAATTTGAAAAGCAAGACATTGGCTTTAGCACCTGTAAAATGTACGTATTAGCTATACTGATGAAACTCAGCATGTGGATGAAGCTTTCATTCAGCAATGGGCAGAGTGGCGCTTGTGTGAAACTAACTCCATTGAAACTTGGAACATCACACAGCTTCACGCATTATTCTGCTCGCACGAAAACCCCGTTTTCTCACATTGCTCAGAATAGCCAAGGAACGCATTAGTGAAATAGAGCTTATTCAGGATTCCACCCAAAGCAATGCTCTAGCTGCTCGTTTGAAATGCAGCTGATTCCACGTTCAGAGAGAAGGTTAACAACGAAGACATTTTCAGCTGCACTGAAAACCGAGACTTTGGCATTAGCTCCTGCAAAATGTACATGTGAAGTATACTAATGAAACTCAGCAAGTGGATGAGGCTTTCATTCAGAATGGGCAGAGTGGCGCTGTGTGACACTAACTCCATTGAAACTTGGACATCACACCCCTTCACGAATATACCCGGCTCGCACGAAAACCCAGTTTTCTCACATTGTTCAGAATAGCCAAGGAACGCATTAGTGAAATAGAGCTTATTGAGCATTCCACCCAAAGCAATGCTCTAGCTGCTCGTTTGAACTGCAGCTGATTCCACGTTCAGAGAGAACCTTAGTGCGTTTGCCATTTTCAGCTATGCTTGAAAATCAAGACACTGGCAATACTTCCAGCAAAATGCACATGTTAGCTATACGGTAAACCTCAGCATGTGGATGAAGGTTATACTCAACAAGAACAAGCAGAGTGCTGTTTGAGTGAAACCAACTCCATTGAGGTCTCTCGCCTCACACATCTTCGCAATTTCACCCGACTCGCAGGAAAACCCAGTTTTCTCACATTGTTCAGAATAGCCAAGGAACGCATTAGTGAAATAGAGCTTATTGAGCATTCCACCCAAAGCAATGCTCTAGCTGCTTGTTTGAACTGCAACTGATTCCACGTTCAGAGAGAACGTTACTGCTTTGGCCATTTTCAGCTATGCTTGAAAATCAAGACACTGAAAATGGCTCCAGCAAAATGCACATGTAACGTATAGAGTGAACCTCAGCATGTGGATGAAGGTTATACTCAACAAGAATGAGCAGAGTGGTGTTTGAGTGAAACCAACTCCATTGAGGTCTCTCGCCTCAAACATCTTCGCAATTTCACCCGGCTCGCACGAAAACCCAGTTTTCTCACATTGTTCAGAATAGCCAAGGAACGCATTAGTGAAATAGAGCTTATTGAACATTCCACACAAAGCAATGCTCTAGCTGCTCGTTTGAATTGCAGCTGACTCCACGTTCAGAGAGAACGTTAGTGCGTTTGCCATTTCCAGCTATGCTTGATAATCAAGACACTGGCAATACTTCCAGCAAAATGCACAGGTTAGCTATACGGTAAACCTCATCATGTGGATGAAGGTTATACTCAACAAGAACAAGCAGAGTGGTGTTTGAGTGAAACCAACTCCATTGAGGTCTCTCGCCTCAAACATCTTCGCAATTTCACCCGGTTCGCACGAAAACCCAGTTTCTCACATTGTTCAGAATAGCCAAGGAACGCATTAGTGAAATAGAGCTTATTGAGCATTCCACCCAAAGCAATGCTCTAGCTGCTCGTTTGAACTGCAGCTGATTCCACGTTCAGAGAGAAGGTTAACAGCGAAGACATTTTCAGCTGCACTGAAAACCGAGACTTTGGCATTAGCTCCTGCAAAATGTACATGTGAAGTATACTGATGAAATTCAGCAAGTGGATGAAGCTTTCATTCAGCAATGGGCAGAGTGGCGCTTGTGTGAAACTAACTCCATTGAAACTTTGAACATCACACACCTTCACGAATATACCCGGCTCGCACGAAAACCCAGTTTTCTCACATTGTTCAGAATAGCCAAGGAACGCATTAGTGAAATAGAGCCTATTGAGCATTCCACCCAAAGCAATGCTCTAGCTGCTTGTTTGAATTGCAGCTGACTCCACGTTCAGAGACAAGATTAACACCAAACTCATTTTCAACAAAATTTGAAAACCAAGACATTGGCATTAGCACCTGCAAAATGTACGTATTAGCTATACTGATGAAACTCAGCGTGTGGATGAAGCTTTCATTCAGCAATGGGCAGAGTGTCGCTTGTGTGAAACTAACTCCATTGAAACTTTGAACATCACACACCTTCACGAATATACCCGGCTCGCACGAAAACCCAGTTTTCTCACATTGTTCAGATGCCAAGGAACGCATTAGTGAAATAGAGCTTATTGAGCATTCCACCCAAAGCAATGCTCTAGCTGCTTGTTTGAATTGCAACTGACTCGACATTAAGAGTGAAGTTTAACACCAAAGTCATTTTCAGCTAAATTTGAAAAGCAAGACATTGGCCTTAGCAATTGCAAAATGTACGTATTAGCTATACTGATGGAATTCAGCGTGTGGATGAAGCTTTCATTCAGCAATGGGCAGAGTGGCGCTTGTGTGAAACTAACTCCATTGAAACTTGGAACATCACACCCCTTCACGAATATACCCGGCTCGCACGAAAACCCAGTTTTCTCACATTGTTCAGAATAGCCAAGGAACGCATTAGTGAAATAGAGCTTATTGAGGATTCCACCCAAAGCAATGCTCTAGCTCCTTGTTTGAATTGCAGCTGACTCCTCCTTCAGAGAGAACGTTAGTGCGTTTGCCATTTTCAGCTATGCTTGAAAATCAAGACACTGGCAATACTTCCAGCAAAATGCACAGGTTAGCTATACGGTAAACCTCATCATGTGGATGAAGGTTATACTCAACAAGAATGAGTAAAGTGGTGTTTGAGTGAAACCAACTCCATTGAGGTCTCCTGCCTCACACATCTTCGCAATTTCACCCGGCTCGCACGAAAACCCAGTTTTCTCACATTGTTCAGAATAGCCAAGCAACGCATTAGTGAAATAGAGCTTATTCTGGATTCCACCCAAAGCAATGCTCTAGCTGCTCGTTTGAACTGCAGCTGATTCCACGTTCAGAGAGAAGGTTAACAACGAAGACATTTTCAGCTGCACTGAAAACCGAGACTTTGGCATTAGCTCCTGCAAAATGTACATGTGAAGTATACTAATGAAACTCAGCAAGTGGATGAAGCTTTCATTCAGCAATGGGCAGAGTGGCGCTTGTGTGAAACTAACTCCATTGAAACTTGGAACATCACACACCTTCACGATAATACCCTGCTCGCACGAAAACCCAGTTTTCTCACATTGTTCAGAATAGCCAAGGAACGCATTAGTGAAATAGAGCTTATTGAGCATTCCACCCAAAGCAATGCTCTAGCTGCTTGTTTGAATTGCAGCTGAATCCACGTTCAGAGATAACGTTAGTGCATTGGCCATTTTCAGCTATGCTTGAAAATCAAGACACTGGCAATACTTCCAGGGAAATGCATATGTAAGTTATAGATTGAACTCAGCAAGTGGATGAAGCTTATACTCAACAAGAATGAGCAGAGTGGTGTTTGAGTGAAACCAACTCCATTGAGGTCTCTAGCCTCAAACATCTTCGCAATTTCACCCGGCTCGCACGAAAACCCAGTTTTCTCACATTTTTCAGAATAGCCAAGGAACGCATTAGTGAAATAGAGCTTATTCAGCATTCCACCCAAAGCAATGCTCTAGCTGCTTGTTTGAACTGCAGCTGATTCCACGTTCAGAGAGAACGTTAGTGCGTTGGCCATTTTCAGCTATGCTTGAAAATCAAGACAATGGCAATACTTCGAGCAAAATGCACAAGTTAGCAATACGGTAAACATCAGCATGTGGATGAAGGTTATACTCAAGAAGAACAAGCAGAGTGGTGTTTGAGTGAAACCAACTCCATTGAGGTCTCTCGCCTCACACATCTTCCTTCACACACCATCAGGCCTCCAAGCAGCTCTCAAGGAAACTCAGTTTTCACACTCTATGCTTAGAGCCCTTTGAGTGCCTAGGACTGAAATTAACCTGGTAGAGCATCCCACACAAACGAATGCTCCACATGCGGGTTTCACATGCCACCAACTCCACATTCACAGGCAACTTCAGCGCCACAGCCGTTTTCAGATAGCCCTCAATGCAAAGGATCTAGATGCAAATATTGGTGTGAGAGCTAATTCAATCAAGGAAACACTGCATGTTGGTGAAGGGCATATTGAAGAAGGATCAGCCGAGTGGTTCTTGTGGGAGAACAACTCCATTTGGCTCACTAACTTCACACACCATCAGGCTTCCAAGCAGCTCTCAAGGAAACTCAGTTTTCACACTATGCTTTGTGCCCTTTGAGTGCATTATCTAGGAATGAACCTGGTAGAGCATCCTACACAAACGAATGCTCCACATGCGGGTTTCACATGCCACCAACTCCACATTCACAGGCAACTTCAGCGCCACAGCCGTTTTCAGATAGCCCTCAATGCAAAGGCTCTAGACGCAAATATTGGTATGAGAGCTAATTCAATCAAGGAAACACTGCATGTTGGTGAAGGGCATATTGAAGAAGGATCAGCCGAGTGGTTCTTGTGGGAGAGCAACTCCACCCGGCTCGCACGAAAACCCAGTTTTCTCACATTGTTCAGAATAGCCAAGGAACGCATTAGTGAAACAGAGCTTATTCTGGATTCCACCCAAAGCAATGCTCTAGCTGCTCGTTTGAACTGCAGCTGATTCCACGTTCAGAGAGAAGGTTAACAACGAAGACATTTTCAGCTGCACTGAAAACCGAGACTTTGGCATTAGCTCCTGCAAAATGTACATGTGAAGTATACTAATGAAACTCAGCAAGTGGATGAAGCTTTCATTCAGCAATGGGCAGAGTGGCGCTTGTGTGAAACTAACTCCATTGAAACTTGGAACATCACACACCTTCACGAGAATACCCGGCTCGCACGAAAACCCAGTTTTCTCACATTGTTCAGAATAGCCAAGGAACGCATTTGTGAAATAGAGCTTATTGAGCATTCCACCCAAAGCAATGCTCTAGCTGCTTGTTTGAATTGCAGCTGAATCCACGTTCAGAGATAACGTTAGTGCATTGGCCATTTTCAGCTATGCTTGAAAATCAAGACACTGGCAATACTTCCAGGGAAATGCATATGTAAGTTATAGATTGAACTCAGCAAGTGGATGAAGGTTATACTCAACAAGAATGAGCAGAGTGGTGTTTGAGTGAAACCAACTCCATTGAGGTCTCTAGCCTCAAACATCTTCGCAATTTCACCCGGCTCGCACGAAAACCCAGTTTTCTCACATTTTTCAGAATAGCCAAGGAACGCATTAGTGAAATAGAGCTTATTCAGCATTCCACCCAAAGCAATGCTCTAGCTGCTTGTTTGAACTGCAGCTGATTCCACGTTCAGAGAGAACGTTAGTGCGTTGGCCATTTTCAGCTATGCTTGAAAATCAAGACAATGGCAATACTTCGAGCAAAATGCACAAGTTAGCAATACGGTAAACATCAGCATGTGGATGAAGGTTATACTCAAGAAGAACAAGCAGAGTGGTGTTTGAGTGAAACCAACTCCATTGAGGTCTCTCGCCTCACACATCTTCCTTCACACACCATCAGGCCTCCAAGCAGCTCTCAAGGAAACTCAGTTTTCACACTCTATGCTTAGAGCCCTTTGAGTGCCTAGGACTGAAATTAACCTGGTAGAGCATCCCACACAAACGAATGCTCCACATGCGGGTTTCACATGCCACCAACTCCACATTCTCAGGCAACTTCAGCGCCACAGCCGTTTTCAGATAGCCCTCAATGCAAAGGCTCTAGATGCAAATATTGGTGTGAGAGCTAATTCAATCAAGGAAACACTGCATGTTGGTGAAGGGCATATTGAAGAAGGATCAGCCGAGTGGTTCTTGTGGGAGAACAACTCCATTTGGCTCACTAACTTCACACACCATCAGGCTTCCAAGCAGCTCTCAAGGAAACTCAGTTTTCACACTCTATGCTTAGTGCCCTTTGAGTGCATTATCAAGGAATGAACCTGGTAGAGCATCCCACACAAACGAATGCTCCACATGCGGGTTTCACATGCCACCAACTCCACATTCACAGGCAACTTCAGCGCCACAGCCGTTTTCAGATAGCCCTCAATGCAAAGGCTCTAGACGCAAATATTGGTGTGAGAGCTAATTCAATCAAGGAAACACTGCATGTTGGTGAAGGGCATATTGAAGAAGGATCAGCCGAGTGGTTCTTGTGGGAGAACAACTCCATTTGGCTCACTAACTTCACACACCATCAGGCTTCCAAGCAGCTCTCAAGGAAACTCAGTTTTCACACTCTATGCTTAGAGCGCTTTGAGTGGCTAGGACTGAAATGAAGCTTGGTGAGCATCCCACACAAACGAATGCTCCACATGCGGGTTTCACATGCCACCAACTCCACATTCACAGGCAACGTCAGCGCCACAGCTATTTTCAGATAGCCTTCAATGCAAAGGCTCTAGACGCAAATATTGGTGTGAGAGCTAATTCAATCAAGGAAACACTGCATGTTGGTGAAGGGCATATTGAAGAAGGATCAGCCGAGTGGTTCTTGTGGGAGAACAACTCCATTTGGCTCACTAACTTCACACACCATCAGGCTTCCAAGCAGCTCTCAAGGAAACTCAGTTTTCACACTCTATGCTTAGTGCCCTTTGAGTGCATTATCTAGGAATGAACCTGGTAGAGCATCCCACACAAACGAATGCTCCACATGCGGGTTTCACATGCCACCAACTCCACATTCACAGGCAACTTCAGCGCCACAGCCGTTTTCAGATAGCCCTCAATGCAAAGGCTCTAGACGCAAATATTGGTGTGAGAGCTAATTCAATCAAGGAAACACTGCATGTTGGTGAAGGGCATATTGAAGAAGGATCAGCCGAGTGGTTCTTGTGGGAGAACAACTCCATTTGGCTCACTAACTTCACACACCATCAGGCTTCCAAGCAGCTCTCAAGGAAACTCAGTTTTCACACTCTATGCTTAGTGCGCTTTGAGTGCCTAGGACTGAAATGAAGCTTGGTGAGCATCCCACACAAACGAATGCTCCACATGCGGGTTTCACATGCCACCAACTCCACATTCACAGGCAACTTCAGCGCCACAGCCGTTTTCAGATAGCCCTCAATGCAAAGGCTCTAGACGCAAATATTGGTGTGAGAGCTAATTCAATCAAGGAAACACTGCATGTTGGTGAAGGGCATATTGAAGAAGGATCAGCCGAGTGGTTCTTGTGGGAGAACAACTCCATTTGGCTCACTAACTTCACACACCATCAGGCTTCCAAGCAGCTCTCAAGGAAACTCAGTTTTCACACTATGCTTAGTGCCCTTTGAGTGCATTATCTAGGAATGAACCTGGTAGAGCATCCTACACAAACGAATGCTCCACATGCGGGTTTCACATGCCACCAACTCCACATTCACAGGCAACTTCAGCGCCACAGCCGTTTTCAGATAGCCCTCAATGCAAAGGCTCTAGACGCAAATATTGGTGTGAGAGCTAATTCAATCAAGGAAACACTGCATGTTGGTGAAGGGCATATTGAAGAAGGATCAGCCGAGTGGTTCTTGTGGGAGAGCAACTCCACCCGGCTCGCACGAAAACCCAGTTTTCTCCCATTGTTCAGAATAGCCAAGGAACGCATTAGTGAAATAGAGCTTATTGAGCATTCCACCCAAAGCAATGCTCTAGCTGCTTGTTTGAATTGCAGCTGAATCCACGTTCAGAGATAACGTTAGTGCGTTGGCCATTTTCAGCTATGCTTGAAAATCAAGACACTGGCAATACTTCCAGGGAAATGCATATGTAAGTTATAGATTGAACTCAGCAAGTGGATGAAGCTTATACTCAACAAGAATGAGCAGAGTGGTGTTTGAGTGAAACCAACTCCATTGAGGTCTCTAGCCTCAAACATCTTCGCAATTTCACCCGGCTCGCACGAAAACCCAGTTTTCTCACATTTTTCAGAATAGCCAAGGAACGCATTAGTGAAATAGAGCTTATTCAGCATTCCACCCAAAGCAATGCTCTAGCTGCTTGTTTGAACTGCAGCTGATTCCACGTTCAGAGAGAACGTTAGTGCGTTGGCCATTTTCAGCTATGCTTGAAAATCAAGACAATGGCAATACTTCGAGCAAAATGCACAAGTTAGCAATACGGTAAACATCAGCATGTGGATGAAGGTTATACTCAAGAAGAACAAGCAGAGTGGTGTTTGAGTGAAACCAACTCCATTGAGGTCTCTCGCCTCACACATCTTCCTTCACACACCATCAGGCCTCCAAGCAGCTCTCAAGGAAACTCAGTTTTCACACTCTATGCTTAGAGCCCTTTGAGTGCCTAGGACTGAAATTAACCTGATAGAGCATCCCACACAAACGAATGCTCCACATGCGGGTTTCACATGCCACCAACTCCACATTCTCAGGCAACTTCAGCGCCACAGCCGTTTTCAGATAGCCCTCAATGCAAAGGCTCTAGACGCAAATATTGGTGTGAGAGCTAATTCAATCAAGGAAACACTGCATGTTGGTGAAGGGCATATTGAAGAAGGATCAGCCGAGTGGTTCTTGTGGGAGAACAACTCCATTTGGCTCACTAACTTCACACACCATCAGGCTTCCAAGCAGCTCTCAAGGAAACTCAGTTTTCACACTCTATGCTTAGTGCCCTTTGAGAGCCTAGGACTGAAATGAAGCTTGGTCAGCATCCCACACAAACGAATGCTCCACATGCGGGTTTCACATGCCACCAACTCCACATTCTCAGGCAACGTCAGCGCCACAGCCGTTTTCAGATAGCCCTCAATGCAAAGGCTCTAGATGCAAATATTGGTGTGAGAGCTAATTCAATCAAGGAAACACTGCATGTTGGTGAAGGGCATATTGAAGAAGGATCAGCCGAGTGGTTCTTGTGGGAGAACAACTCCATTTGGCTCACTAACTTCACACACCATCAGGCTTCCAAGCAGCTCTCAAGGAAACTCAGTTTTCACACTCTATGCTTAGTGCCCTTTGAGTGCAATATCTAGGAATGACCCTGGTAGAGCATCCCACACAAACGAATGCTCCACATGCGGGTTTCACATGCCACCAACTCCACATTCACAGGCAACTTCAGCGCCACAGCCGTTTTCAGATAGCCCTCAATGCAAAGGCTCTAGACGCAAATATTGGTGTGAGAGCTAATTCAATCAAGGAAACACTGCATGTTGGTGAAGGGCATATTGAAGAAGGATCAGCCGAGTGGTTCTTGTGGGAGAACAACTCCATTTGGCTCACTAACTTCACACACCATCAGGCTTCCAAGCAGCTCTCAAGGAAACTCAGTTTTCACACTCTATGCTTAGTGCCCTTTGAGTGGCTAGGACTGAAATGAAGCTTGGTGAGCATCCCACACAAACGAATGCTCCACATGCGGGTTTCACATGCCACCAACTCCACATTCACAGGCAACGTCAGCGCCACAGCTGTTTTCAGATAGCCTTCAATGCAAAGGCTCTAGATGCAAATATTGGTGTGAGAGCTAATTCAATGAAGGAAACACTGCATGTTGGTGAAGGGCATATTGAAGAAGGATCAGCCGAGTGGTTCTTGTGGGAGAACAACTCCATTTGGCTCACTAACTTCACACACCATCAGGCTTCCAAGCAGCTCTCAAGGAAACTCAGTTTTCACACTCTATGCTTAGTGCCCTTTGAGTGCATTATCTAGGAATGAACCTGGTAGAGCATCCCACACAAACGAATGCTCCACATGCGGGTTTCACATGCCACCAACTCCACATTCACAGGCAACTTCAGCGCCACAGCCGTTTTCAGATAGCCCTCAATGCAAAGGCTCTAGACGCAAATATTGGTGTGAGAGCTAATTCAATCAAGGAAACACTGCATGTTGGTGAAGGGCATATTGAAGAAGGATCAGCCGAGTGGTTCTTGTGGGAGAACAACTCCATTTGGCTCACTAACTTCACACACCATCAGGCTTCCAAGCAGCTCTCAAGGAAACTCAGTTTTCACACTCTATGCTTAGTGCGCTTTGAGTGCCTAGGACTGAAATGAAGCTTGGTGAGCATCCCACACAAACGAATGCTCCACATGCGGGTTTCACATGCCACCAACTCCACATTCACAGGCAACTTCAGCGCCACAGCCGTTTTCAGATAGCCCTCAATGCAAAGGCTCTAGACGCAAATATTGGTGTGAGAGCTAATTCAATCAAGGAAACACTGCATGTTGGTGAAGGGCATATTGAAGAAGGATCAGCCGAGTGGTTCTTGTGGGAGAACAGCTCCGTTTGGCTCACTAACTTCACACACCATCAGGCTTCCAAGCAGCTCTCAAGGAAACTCAGTTTTCACACTCTATGCTTAGTGCCCTTTGAGTGCATTATCTAGGAATGAACCTGGTAGAGCATCCTACACAAACGAATGCTCCACATGCGGGTTTCACATGCCACCAACTCCACATTCACAGGCAACTTCAGCGCCACAGCCGTTTTCAGATAGCCCTCAATGCAAAGGCTCTAGACGCAAATATTGGTGTGAGAGCTAATTCAATCAAGGAAACACTGCATGTTGGTGAAGGGCATATTGAAGAAGGATCAGCCGAGTGGTTCTTGTGGGAGAACAACTCCATTTGGCTCACTAACTTCACACACCATCAGGCTTACAAGCAGCTCTCAAGGAAACTCAGTTTTCACACTCTATGCTTAGTGCCCTTTGAGAGCCTAGGACTGAAATGAAGCTTGGTGAGCATCCCACACAAACGAATGCTCCACATGCGGGTTTCACATGCCACCAACTCCACATTCTCAGGCAACTTCAGCGCCACAGCCGTTTTCAGATAGCCCTCAATGCAAAGGCTCTAGATGCAAATATTGGTGTGAGAGCTAATTCAATCAAGGAAACACTGCATGTTGGTGAAGGGCATATTGAAGAAGGATCAGCCGAGTGGTTCTTGTGGGAGAACAACTCCATTTGGCTCACTAACTTCACACACCATCAGGCTTCCAAGCAGCTCTCAAGGAAACTCAGTTTTCACACTCTATGCTTAGTGCCCTTTGAGTGCATTATCAAGGAATGAACCTGGTAGAGCATCCCACACAAACGAATGCTCCACATGCGGGTTTCACATGCCACCAACTCCACATTCACAGGCAACTTCAGCGCCACAGCCGTTTTCAGATAGCCCTCAACGCAAAGGCTCTAGACGCAAATATTGGTGTGAGAGCTAATTCAATGAAGGAAACACTGCATGTTGGTGAAGGGCATATGGAAGAAGGATCAGCCAAGTGGTTCTTGTGGGAGAACAACTCCGTTTGGCTCACTAACTTCACACACCATCAGGCTTCCAAGCAGCTCTCAAGGAAACTCAGTTTTCACACTCTATGCTTAGTGCGCTTTGAGTGCCTAGGACTGAAATGAAGCTTGGTGAGCATCCCACACAAACGAATGCTCCACATGCGGGTTTCACATGCCACCAACTCCATATTCACAGGCAACTTCAGCGCCACAGCCGTTTTCAGATAGCCCTCAATGCAAAGGCTCTAGACGCAAATATTGGTGTGAGAGCTAATTCAATCAAGGAAACACTGCATGTTGGTGAAGGGCATATTGAAGAAGGATCAGCCAAGTGGTTCTTGTGGGAGAACAACTCCATTTGGCTCACTAACTTCACACACCATCAGGCTTCCAAGCAGCTCTCAAGGAAACTCAGTTTTCACACTATGCTTAGTGCCCTTTGAGTGCATTATCTAGGAATGAACCTGGTAGAGCATCCCACACAAACGAATGCTCCACATGCGGGTTTCACATGCCATCAACTCCACATTCTCAGGCAACGTCATCGCCACAGCCGTTTTCAGATAGCCCTCAATGCAAAGGCTCTAGACGCAAATATTGGTGTGAGAGCTAATTCAATCAAGGAAACACTGCATGTTGGTGAAGGGCATATTGAAGAAGGATCAGCCGAGTGGTTCTTGTGGGAGAACAACTCCATTTGGCTCACTAACTTCACACACCATCAGGCTTACAAGCAGCTCTCAAGGAAACTCAGTTTTCACACTCTATGCTTAGTGCCCTTTGAGTGCATTATCAAGGAATGAACCTGGGAGAGCATCCCACACAAACGAATGCTCCACATGCGGGTTTCACATGCCACCAACTCCACATTCACAGGCAACTTCAGCGCCACAGCCGTTTTCAGATAGCCCTCAACGCAAAGGCTCTAGACGCAAATATTGGTGTGAGAGCTAATTCAATCAAGGAAACACTGCCTGTTGGTGAAGGGCATATTGAAGAAGGATCAGCCGAGTGGTTCTTGTGGGAGAACAACTCCATTTGGCTCACTAACTTCACACACCATCAGGCTTCCAAGCAGCTCTCAAGGAAACTCAGTTTTCACACTATGCTTAGTGCCCTTTGAGTGCATTATCTAGGAATGAACCTGGTAGAGCATCCCACACAAACGAATGCTCCACATGCGGGTTTCACATGCCACCAACTCCACATTCACAGGCAACTTCAGCGCCACCGCCGTTTTCAGATAGCCCTCAATGCAAAGGCTCTAGACGCAAATATTGGTGTGAGAGCTAATTCAATCAAGGAAACACTGCATGTTGGTGAAGGGCATATTGAAGAAGGATCAGCCGAGTGGTTCTTGTGGGAGAACAACTCCATTTGGCTCACTAACTTCACACACCATCAGGCTTCCAAGCAGCTCTCAAGGAAACTCAGTTTTCACACTCTATGCTTAGTGCGCTTTGAGTGCCTAGGACTGAAATGAAGCTTGGTGAGCATCCCACACAAACGAATGCTCCACATGCGGGTTTCACATGCCACCAACTCCACATTCACAGGCAACTTCAGCGCCACAGCCGTTTTCAGATAGCCCTCAATGAAAAGGCTCTAGACGCAAATATTGGTGTGAGAGCTAATTCAATCAAGGAAACACTGCATGTTGGTGAAGGGCATATTGAAGAAGGATCAGCCGAGTGGTTCTTGTGGGAGAACAGCTCCGTTTGGCTCACTAACTTCACACACCATCAGGCTTCCAAGCAGCTCTCAAGGAAACTCAGTTTTCACACTCTATGCTTAGTGCCCTTTGAGAGCCTAGGACTGAAATGAAGCTTGGTGAGCATCCCACACAAACGAATGCTCCACATGCGGGTTTCACATGCCACCAACTCCACATTCACAGGCAACTTCAGCGCCACAGCCGTTTTCAGATAGCCCTCAATGCAAAGGCTCTAGACGCAAATATTGGTGTGAGAGCTAATTCAATCAAGGAAACACTGCATGTTGGTGAAGGGCATATTGAAGAAGGATCAGCCGAGTGGTTCTTGTGGGAGAACAACTCCGTTTGGCTCACTAACTTCACACACCATCAGGCTTCCAAGCAGCTCTCAAGGAAACTCAGTTTTCACACTCTATGCTTAGTGCCCTTTGAGAGCCTAGGACTGAAATGAAGCTTGGTGAGCATCCCACACAAACGAATGCTCCACATGCGGGTTTCACATGCCACCAACTCCACATTCTCAGGCAACGTCAGCGCCACAGCCGTTTTCAGATAGCCCTCAATGCAAAGGCTCTAGATGCAAATATTGGTGTGAGAGCTAATTCAATCAAGGAAACACTGCATGTTGGTGAAGGGCATATTGAAGAAGAATCAGCCGAGTGGTTCTTGTGGGAGAACAACTCCATTTGGCTCACTAACTTCACACACCATCAGGCTTCCAAGCAGCTCTCAAGGAAACTCAGTTTTCACACTCTATGCTTAGTGCCCTTTGAGTGCCTAGGACTGAAATGAAGCTTGGTGAGCATCCCACACAAACGAATGCTCCACACGCGGGTTTCACATGCCACCAACTCCATATTCACAGGCAACTTCAGCGCCACAGCCGTTTTCAGATAGCCCTCAATGCAAAGGCTCTAGACGCAAATATTGGTGTGAGAGCTAATTCAATCAAGGAAACACTGCATGTTGGTGAAAGGCATATTGAAGAAGGATCAGCCAAGTGGTTCTTGTGGGAGAACAACTCCGTTTGGCTCACTAACTTCACACACCATCAGGCTTCCAAGCAGCTCTCAAGGAAACTCA
This sequence comes from Ochotona princeps, assembly GCF_030435755.1. Classification (NCBI taxonomy): domain Eukaryota; kingdom Metazoa; phylum Chordata; class Mammalia; order Lagomorpha; family Ochotonidae; genus Ochotona; species Ochotona princeps. The sequence continues at coordinate 264,176 of NW_026701656.1, forward strand.
GTTTTCACACTATGCTTAGTGCCCTTTGAGTGCATTATCTAGGAATGAACCTGGTAGAGCATCCCACACAAACGAATGCTCCACATGCGGATTTCACATGCCACCAACTCCACATTCTCAGGCAACGTCAGCGCCACAGCCGTTTTCAGATAGCCCTCAATGCAAAGGCTCTAGATGCAAATATTGGTGTGAGAGCTAATTCAATCAAGGAAACACTGCATGTTGGTGAAGGGCATATTGAAGAAGGATCAGCCGAGTGGTTCTTGTGGGAGAACAACTCCATTTGGCTCACTAACTTCACACACCATCAGGCTTCCAAGCAGCTCTCAAGGAAACTCAGTTTTCACACTCTATGCTTAGTGCCCTTTGAGTGCATTATCAAGGAATGAACCTGGTAGAGCATCCCACACAAACGAATGCTCCACATGCGGGTTTCACATGCCACCAACTCCACATTCTCAGGCAACTTCAGCGCCACAGCCGTTTTCAGATAGCCCTCAACGCAAAGGCTCTAGACGCAAATATTGGTGTGAGAGCTAATTCAATCAAGGAAACACTGCATGTTGGTGAAGGGCATATGGAAGAAGGATCAGCCAAGTGGTTCTTGTGGGAGAACAACTCCGTTTGGCTCACTAACTTCACACACCATCAGGCTTCCAAGCAGCTCTCAAGGAAACTCAGTTTTCACACTCTATGCTTAGTGCCCTTTGAGTGCCTAGGACTGAAATGAAGCTTGGTGAGCATCCCACACAAACGAATGCTCCACATGCGGGTTTCACATGCCACCAACTCCATATTCACAGGCAACTTCAGCGCCACAGCCGTTTTCAGATAGCCCTCAATGCAAAGGCTCTAGACGCAAATATTGGTGTGAGAGCTAATTCAATGAAGGAAACACTGCATGTTGGTGAAGGGCATATTGAAGAAGGATCAGCCAAGTGGTTCTTGTGGGAGAACAACTCCATTTGGCTCACTAACTTCACACACCATCAGGCTTCCAAGCAGCTCTCAAGGAAACTCAGTTTTCACACTATGCTTAGTGCCCTTTGAGTGCATTATCTAGGAATGAACCTGGTAGAGCATCCCACACAAACGAATGCTCCACATGCGGATTTCACATGCCACCAACTCCACATTCTCAGGCAACGTCAGCGCCACAGCCGTTTTCAGATAGCCCTCAATGCAAAGGCTCTAGATGCAAATATTGGTGTGAGAGCTAATTCAATCAAGGAAACACTGCATGTTGGTGAAGGGCATATTGAAGAAGGATCAGCCGAGTGGTTCTTGTGGGAGAACAACTCCATTTGGCTCACTAACTTCACACACCATCAGGCTTCCAAGCAGCTCTCAAGGAAACTCAGTTTTCACACTCTATGCTTAGTGCCCTTTGAGTGCATTATCAAGGAATGAACCTGGTAGAGCATCCCACACAAACGAATGCTCCACATGCGGGTTTCACATGCCACCAACTCCACATTCTCAGGCAACTTCAGCGCCACAGCCGTTTTCAGATAGCCCTCAACGCAAAGGCTCTAGACGCAAATATTGGTGTGAGAGCTAATTCAATCAAGGAAACACTGCATGTTGGTGAAGGGCATATGGAAGAAGGATCAGCCAAGTGGTTCTTGTGGGAGAACAACTCCGTTTGGCTCACTAACTTCACACACCATCAGGCTTCCAAGCAGCTCTCAAGGAAACTCAGTTTTCACACTCTATGCTTAGTGCCCTTTGAGTGCCTAGGACTGAAATGAAGCTTGGTGAGCATCCCACACAAACGAATGCTCCACATGCGGGTTTCACATGCCACCAACTCCATATTCACAGGCAACTTCAGCGCCACAGCCGTTTTCAGATAGCCCTCAATGCAAAGGCTCTAGACGCAAATATTGGTGTGAGAGCTAATTCAATGAAGGAAACACTGCATGTTGGTGAAGGGCATATTGAAGAAGGATCAGCCAAGTGGTTCTTGTGGGAGAACAACTCCATTTGGCTCACTAACTTCACACACCATCAGGCTTCCAAGCAGCTCTCAAGGAAACTCAGTTTTCACACTATGCTTAGTGCCCTTTGAGTGCATTATCTAGGAATGAACCTGGTAGAGCATCCCACACAAACGAATGCTCCACATGCGGGTTTCACATGCCATCAACTCCACATTCTCAGGCAACGTCATCGCCACAGCCGTTTTCAGATAGCCCTCAATGCAAAGGCTCTAGACGCAAATATTGGTGTGAGAGCTAATTCAATCAAGGAAACACTGCATGTTGGTGAAGGGCATATTGAAGAAGGATCAGCCGAGTGGTTCTTGTGGGAGAGCAACTCCATTTGGCTCACTAACTTCACACACCATCAGGCTTCCAAGCAGCTCTCAAGGAAACTCAGTTTTCACACTCTATGCTTAGTGCCCTTTGAGAGCCTAGGACTGAAATGAAGCTTGGTGAGCATCCCACACAAACGAATGCTCCACATGCGGGTTTCACATGCCACCAACTCCACATTCTCAGGCAACGTCAGCGCCACAGCCGTTTTCAGATAGCCCTCAATGCAAAGGCTCTAGATGCAAATATTGGTGTGAGAGCTAATTCAATCAAGGAAACACTGCATGTTGGTGAAGGGCATATTGAAGAAGGATCAGCCGAGTGGTTCTTGTGGGAGAACAACTCCATTTGGCTCACTAACTTCACACACCATCAGGCTTCCAAGCAGCTCTCAAGGAAACTCAGTTTTCACACTCTATGCTTAGTGCCCATTGAGTGCATTATCAAGGAATGAACCTGGTAGAGCATCCCACACAAACGAATGCTCCACATGCGGGTTTCACATGCCACCAACTCCACATTCACAGGCAACTTCAGCGCCACAGCCGTTTTCAGATAGCCCTCAACGCAAAGGCTCTAGACGCAAATATTGGTGTGAAAAAAAGAGCTAATTCAGTGAAGGAAACACTGCATGTTGGTGAAGGGCATATGGAAGAAGGATCAGCCAAGTGGTTCTTGTGGGAGAACAACTCCGTTTGGCTCACTAACTTCACACACCATCAGGCTTCCAAGCAGCTCTCAAGGAAACTCAGTTTTCACACTCTATGCTTAATTCGCTTTGAGTGCCTAGGACTGAAATGAAGCTTGGTGAGCATCCCACACAAACGAATGCTCCACATGCGGGTTTCACATGCCACCAACTCCATATTCACAGGCAACTTCAGCGCCACAGCCGTTTTCAGATAGCCCTCAATGCAAAGGCTCTAGACGCAAATATTGGTGTGAGAGCTAATTCAATCAAGGAAACACTGCATGTTGGTGAAGGGCATATTGAAGAAGGATCAGCCAAGTGGTTCTTGTGGGAGAACAACTCCATTTGGCTCACTAACTTCACACACCATCAGGCTTCCAAGCAGCTCTCAAGGAAACTCAGTTTTCACACTATGCTTAGTGCCCTTTGAGTGCATTATCTAGGAATGAACCTGGTAGAGCATCCCACACAAACGAATGCTCCACATGCGGGTTTCACATGCCATCAACTCCACATTCTCAGGCAACGTCATCGCCACAGCCGTTTTCAGATAGCCCTTAATGCAAAGGCTCTAGACGCAAATATTGGTGTGAGAGCTAATTCAATCAAGGAAACACTGCATGTTGGTGAAGGGCATATTGAAGAAGGATCAGCCGAGTGGTTCTTGTGGGAGAACAACTCCATTTGGCTCACTAACTTCACACACCATCAGGCTTCCAAGCAGCTCTCAAGGAAACTCAGTTTTCACACTCTATGCTTAGTGCCCTTTGAGTGCATTATCAAGGAATGAACCTGGGAGAGCATCCCACACAAACGAATGCTCCACATGCGGGTTTCACATGCCACCAACTCCACATTCACAGGCAACTTCAGCGCCACAGCCGTTTTCAGATAGCCCTCAACGCAAAGGCTCTAGACGCAAATATTGGTGTGAGAGCTAATTCAATCAAGGAAACACTGCATGTTGGTGAAGGGCATATTGAAGAAGGATCAGCCAAGTGGTTCTTGTGGGAGAACAACTCCATTTGGCTCACTAACTTCACACACCATCAGGCTTCCAAGCAGCTCTCAAGGAAACTCAGTTTTCACACTATGCTTAGTGCCCTTTGAGTGCATTATCTAGGAATGAACCTGGTAGAGCATCCCACACAAACGAATGCTCCACATGCGGGTTTCACATGCCACCAACTCCACATTCACAGGCAACTTCAGCGCCACCGCCGTTTTCAGATAGCCCTCAATGCAAAGGCTCTAGACGCAAATATTGGTGTGAGAGCTAATTCAATCAAGGAAACACTGCATGTTGGTGAAGGGCATATTGAAGAAGGATCAGCCAAGTGGTTTTGTGTTTGAGAGGGAAGGGTGGGTGTGGGAGAACAACTCCATTTGGCTCACTAACTTCACACACCATCAGGCTTCCAAGCAGCTCTCAAGGAAACTCAGTTTTCACACTCTATGCTTAGTGCCCTTTGAGTGCCTAGGACTGAAATGAAGCTTGGTGAGCATCCCACACAAACGAATGCTCCACACGCGGGTTTCACATGCCACCAACTCCATATTCACAGGCAACTTCAGCGCCACAGCCGTTTTCAGATAGCCCTCAATGCAAAGGCTCTAGACGCAAATATTGGTGTGAGAGCTAATTCAATCAAGGAAACACTGCATGTTGGTGAAGGGCATATTGAAGAAGGATCAGCCAAGTGGTTCTTGTGGGAGAACAACTCCATTTGGCTCACTAACTTCACACACCATCAGGCTTCCAAGCAGCTCTCAAGGAAACTCACTTTTCACACTCTATGCTTAGTGCCCTTTGAGTGCATTATCTAGGAATGAACCTGGTAGAGCATCCCACACAAACGAATGCTCCACATGCGGGTTTCACATGCCACCAACTCCACATTCACAGGCAACTTCAGCGCCACAGCCGTTTTCAGATAGCCCTCAATGCAAAGGCTCTAGACGCAAATATTGGTGTGAGAGCTAATTCAGTGAAGGAAACACTGCATATTGGTGAAGGGCATATTGAAGAAGGATCAGCCGAGTGGTTCTTGTGGGAGAACAACTCCATTTGGCTCACTAACTTCACACACCATCAGGCTTCCAAGCAGCTCTCAAGGAAACTCACTTTTCACACTCTATGCTTAGTGCCCTTTGAGTGCATTATCTAGGAATGAACCTGGTAGAGCATCCCACACAAACGAATGCTCCACATGCGGGTTTCACATGCCACCAACTCCACATTCACAGGCAACTTCAGCGCCACAGCCGTTTTCAGATAGCCCTCAATGCAAAGGCTCTAGACGCAAATATTGGTGTGAGAGCTAATTCAGTGAAGGAAACACTGCATGTTGGTGAAGGGCATATTGAAGAAGGATCAGCCGAGTGGTTCTTGTGGGAGAACAACTCCATTTGGCTCACTAACTTCACACACCATCAGGCTTCCAAGCAGCTCTCAAGGAAACTCAGTTTTCACACTCTATGCTTAGTGCCCTTTGAGTGCATTATCAAGGAATGAACCTGGTAGAGCATCCCACACAAACGAATGCTCCACATGCGGGTTTCACATGCCACCAACTCCATATTCACAGGCAACTTCAGCGCCACAGCCGTTTTCAGATAGCCCTCAACGCAAAGGCTCTAGACGCAAATATTGGTGTGAGAGCTAATTCAATCAAGGAAACACTGCATGTTGGTGAAGGGCATATTGAAGAAGGATCAGCCAAGTGGTTCTTGTGGGAGAACAACTCCATTTGGCTCACTAACTTCACACACCATCAGGCTTCCAAGCAGCTCTCAAGGAAACTCAGTTTTCACACTATGCTTAGTGCCCTTTGAGTGCATTATCTAGGAATGAACCTGGTAGAGCATCCTACACAAACGAATGCTCCACATGCGGATTTCACATGCCACCAACTCCACATTCACAGGCAACTTCAGCGCCACAGCCGTTTTCAGATAGCCCTCAATGCAAAGGCTCTAGACGCAAATATTGGTGTGAGAGCTAATTCAGTGAAGGAAACACTGCATATTGGTGAAGGGCATATGGAAGAAGGATCAGCCGAGTGGTTCTTGTGGGAGAACAACTCCATTTGGCTCACTAACTTCACACACCATCAGGCTTCCAAGCAGCTCTCAAGGAAACTCAGTTTTCACACTCTATGCTTAGTGCCCTTTGAGTGCCTAGGACTGAAATGAAGCTTGGTGAGCATCCCACACAAACGAATGCTCCACATGCGGGTTTCACATGCCACCAACTCCACATTCACAGGCAACGTCAGCGCCACAGCCGTTTTCAGATAGCCCTCAATGCAAAGGCTCTAGACGCAAATATTGGTGTGAGAGCTAATTCAATCAAGGAAACACTGCATGTTGGTGAAGGGCATATTGAAGAAGGATCAGCCGAGTGGTTCTTGTGGGAGAACAACTCCGTTTGGCTCACTAACTTCACACACATCAGGCTTCCAAGCAGCTCTCAAGGAAACTCAGTTTTCACACTCTATGCTTAGTGCCCTTTGAGTGCCTAGGACTGAAATGAAGCTTGGTAGAGCATCCCACACAAACGAATGCTCCACATGCGGGTTTCACATGCCACCAACTCCATATTCACAGGCAACTTCAGCGCCACAGCCGTTTTCAGATAGCCCTCAACGCAAAGGCTCTAGATGCAAATATTGGTGTGAGAGCTAATTCAATCAAGGAAACACTGCATGTTGGTGAAGGGCATATTGAAGAAGGACCAGCCAAGTGGTTCCTGTGGGAGAACAACTCCATTTGGCTCACTAACTTCACACACCATCAGGCTTCCAAGCAGCTCTCACGGAAACTCAGTTTTCACACTCTATGCTTAGTGCCCTTTGAGTGCATTATCTAGGAATGAACCTGGTAGAGCATCCCACACAAACGAATGCTCCACATGCGGGTTTCACATGCCACCAACTCCATATTCACAGGCAACTTCAGCGCCACAGCCGTTTTCAGATAGCCCTCAATGCAAAGGCTCTAGACGCAAATATTGGTGTGAGAGCTAATTCAATCAAGGAAACACTGCATGTTGGTGAAGGGCATATTGAAGAAGGATCAGCCGAGTGGTTCTTGTGGGAGAACAACTCCATTTGGCTCACTAACTTCACACACCATCAGGCTTCCAAGCAGCTCTCAAGGAAACTCAGTTTTCACACTCTATGCTTAGAGCGCTTTGAGTGCATTATCTAGGAATGAACCTGGTAGAGCATCCCACACAAACGAATGCTCCACATGCGGGTTTCACATGCCACCAACTCCACATTCACAGGCAACTTCAGCGCCACAGCCGTTTTCAGATAGCCCTCAATGCAAAGGCTCTAGACGCAAATATTGGTGTGAGAGCTAATTCAATCAAGGAAACACTGCATGTTGGTGAAGGGCATATTGAAGAAGGATCAGCCAAGTGGTTCTTGTGGGAGAACAACTCCGTTTGGCTCACTAACTTCACACACCATCAGGCTTATAAGCAGCTCTCAAGGAAACTCAGTTTTCACACTATGCTTAGTGCCCTTTGAGTGCATTATCTAGGAATGAACCTGGTAGAGCATCCCACACAAACGAATGCTCCACATGCGGATTTCACATGCCACCAACTCCACATTCACAGGCAACTTCAGCGCCACAGCCGTTTTCAGATAGCCCTCAATGCAAAGGCTCTAGACGCAAATATTGGTGTGAGAGCTAATTCAATCAAGGAAACACTGCATGTTGGTGAAGGGCATATTGAAGAAGGATCAGCCGAGTGGTTCTTGTGGGAGAACAACTCCATTTGGCTCACTAACTTCACACACCATCAGGCTTCCAAGCAGCTCTCAAGGAAACTCAGTTTTCACACTCTATGCTTAGTTCGCTTTGAGTGCCTAGGACTGAAATGAAGCTTGGTGAGCATCCCACACAAACGAATGCTCCACACGCGGGTTTCACATGCCACCAACTCCACATTCACAGGCAACTTCAGCGACACAGCCGTTTTCAGATAGCCCTCAATGCAAAGGCTCTAGACGCAAATATTGGTGTGAGAGCTAATTCAATCAAGGAAACACTGCATGTTGGTGAAAGGCATATTGAAGAAGGATCAGCCAAGTGGTTCTTGTGGGAGAACAACTCCGTTTGGCTCACTAACTTCACACACCATCAGGCTTCCAAGCAGCTCTCAAGGAAACTCAGTTTTCACACTATGCTTAGTGCTCTTTGAGTGCATTATCTAGGAATGAACCTGGTAGAGCATCCCACACAAACGAATGCTCCACATGCGGGTTTCACATGCCACCAACTCCACATTCACAGGCACCTCAATGCAAAGGCTCTAGACGCAAATATTGGTGTGAGAGCTAATTCAGTGAAGGAAACACTGCATATTGGTGAAGGGCATATTGAAGAAGGATCAGCCGAGTGGTTCTTGTGGGAGAACAACTCCATTTGGCTCACTAACTTCACACACCATCAGGCTTCCAAGCAGCTCTCAAGGAAACTCAGTTTTCACACTCTATGCTTAGTGCCCTTTGAGTGCCTAGAACTGAAATGAAGCTTGGTGAGCATCCCACACAAACGAATGCTCCACATGCGGGTTTCACATGCCACCAACTCCACATTCACAGGCAACGTCAGCGCCACAGCCGTTTTCAGATAGCCCTCAATGCAAAGGCTCTAGACGCAAATATTGGTGTGAGAGCTAATTCAATCAAGGAAACACTGCATGTTGGTGAAGGGCATATTGAAGAAGGATCAGCCGAGTGGTTCTTGTGGGAGAACAACTCCATTTGGCTCACTAACTTCACACACCATCAGGCTTCCAAGCAGCTCTCAAGGAAACTCAGTTTTCACACTCTATGCTTAGTGCGCTTTGAGTGCATTATCTAGGAATGAACCTGGTAGAGCATCCCACACAAACGAATGCTCCACATGCGGGTTTCACATGCCACCAACTCCATATTCACAGGCAACGTCAGCGCCATAGCCGTTTTCAGATAGCCCTCAATGCAAAGGCTCTAGACGCAAATATTGGTGTGAGAGCTAATTCAATCAAGGAAACACTGCATGTTGGTGAAGGGCATATTGAAGAAGGATCAGCCAAGTGGTTCTTGTGGGAGAACAACTCCATTTGGCTCACTAACTTCACACACCATCAGGCTTCCAAGCAGCTCTCAAGGAAACTCAGTTTTCACACTCTATGCTTAGTGCTCTTTGAGTGCATTATCTAGGAATGAACCTGGTAGAGCATCCCACACAAACGAATGCTCCACATGCGGGTTTCACATGCCACCAACTCCACATTCACAGGCAACTTCAGCGCCACAGCTGTTTTCAGATAGCCCTCAATGCAAAGGCTCTAGACGCAAATATTGGTGTGAGAGGTAATTCAATCAAGGAAACACTGCATATTGGTGAAGGGCATATTGAAGAAGGATCAGCCGAGTGGTTCTTGTGGGAGAACAACTCCATTTGGCTCACTAACTTCACACACCATCAGGCTTCCAAGCAGCTCTCAAGGAAACTCAGTTTTCACACTCTATGCTTAGTGCCCTTTGAGTGCATTATCAAGGAATGAACCTGGGAGAGCATCCCACACAAACGAATGCTCCACATGCGGGTTTCACATGCCACCAACTCCACATTCACAGGCAACTTCAGCGCCACAGCCGTTTTCAGATAGCCCTCAACGCAAAGGCTCTAGACGCAAATATTGGTGTGAGAGCTAATTCAATCAAGGAAACACTGCATGTTGGTGAAGGGCATATTGAAGAAGGATCAGCAAGTGGTTCTTGTGGGAGAACAACTCCATTTGGCTCACTAACTTCACACACCATCAGGCTTCCAAGCAGCTCTCAAGGAAACTCAGTTTTCACACTATGCTTAGTGCCCTTTGAGTGCATTATCTAGGAATGAACCTGGTAGAGCATCCCACACAAACGAATGCTCCACATGCGGGTTTCACATGCCACCAACTCCACATTCACAGGCAACTTCAGCGCCACCGCCGTTTTCAGATAGCCCTCAATGCAAAGGCTCTAGACGCAAATATTGGTGTGAGAGCTAATTCAATCAAGGAAACACTGCATGTTGGTGAAGGGCATATTGAAGAAGGATCAGCCAAGTGGTTCTTGTGGGAGAACAACTCCATTTGGCTCACTAACTTCACACACCATCAGGCTTCCAAGCAGCTCTCAAGGAAACTCAGTTTTCACACTCTATGCTTAGTGCCCTTTGAGTGCCTAGGACTGAAATGAAGCTTGGTGAGCATCCCACACAAACGAATGCTCCACACGCGGGTTTCACATGCCACCAACTCCATATTCACAGGCAACTTCAGCGCCACAGCCGTTTTCAGATAGCCCTCAATGCAAAGGCTCTAGACGCAAATATTGGTGTGAGAGCTAATTCAATCAAGGAAACACTGCATGTTGGTGAAGGGCATATTGAAGAAGGATCAGCCAAGTGGTTCTTGTGGGAGAACAACTCCATTTGGCTCACTAACTTCACACACCATCAGGCTTCCAAGCAGCTCTCAAGGAAACTCACTTTTCACACTCTATGCTTAGTGCCCTTTGAGTGCATTATCTAGGAATGAACCTGGTAGAGCATACCACACAAACGAATGCTCCACATGCGGGTTTCACATGCCACCAACTCCACATTCACAGGCAACTTCAGCGCCACAGCCGTTTTCAGATAGCCCTCAATGCAAAGGCTCTAGACGCAAATATTGGTGTGAGAGCTAATTCAGTGAAGGAAACACTGCATATTGGTGAAGGGCATATTGAAGAAGGATCAGCCGAGTGGTTCTTGTGGGAGAACAACTCCATTTGGCTCACTAACTTCACACACCATCAGGCTTCCAAGCAGCTCTCAAGGAAACTCACTTTTCACACTCTATGCTTAGTGCCCTTTGAGTGCATTATCTAGGAATGAACCTGGTAGAGCATCCCACACAAACGAATGCTCCACATGCGGATTTCACATGCCACCAACTCCACATTCACAGGCAACTTCAGCGCACAGCCGTTTTCAGATAGCCCTCAATGCAAAGGCTCTAGACGCAAATATTGGTGTGTGAGAGCTAATTCAGTGAAGGAAACACTGCATGTTGGTGAAGGGCATATTGAAGAAGGATCAGCCGAGTGGTTCTTGTGGGAGAACAACTCCATTTGGCTCACTAACTTCACACACCATCAGGCTTCCAAGCAGCTCTCAAGGAAACTCAGTTTTCACACTCTATGCTTAGTGCCCTTTGAGTGCATTATCAAGGAATGAACCTGGTAGAGCATCCCACACAAACGAATGCTCCACATGCGGGTTTCACATGCCACCAACTCCATATTCACAGGCAACTTCAGCGCCACAGCCGTTTTCAGATAGCCCTCAACGCAAAGGCTCTAGACGCAAATATTGGTGTGAGAGCTAATTCAATCAAGGAAACACTGCATGTTGGTGAAGGGCATATTGAAGAAGGATCAGCCAAGTGGTTCTTGTGGGAGAACAACTCCATTTGGCTCACTAACTTCACACACCATCAGGCTTCCAAGCAGCTCTCAAGGAAACTCAGTTTTCACACTATGCTTAGTGCCCTTTGAGTGCATTATCTAGGAATGAACCTGGTAGAGCATCCTACACAAACGAATGCTCCACATGCGGATTTCACATGCCACCAACTCCACATTCACAGGCAACTTCAGCGCCACAGCCGTTTTCAGATAGCCCTCAATGCAAAGGCTCTAGACGCAAATATTGGTGTGAGAGCTAATTCAGTGAAGGAAACACTGCATATTGGTGAAGGGCATATGGAAGAAGGATCAGCCGAGTGGTTCTTGTGGGAGAACAACTCCATTTGGCTCACTAACTTCACACACCATCAGGCTTCCAAGCAGCTCTCAAGGAAACTCAGTTTTCACACTCTATGCTTAGTGCCCCTTTGAGTGCCTAGGACTGAAATGAAGCTTGGTGAGCATCCCACACAAACGAATGCTCCACATGCGGGTTTCACATGCCACCAACTCCACATTCACAGGCAACGTCAGCGCCACAGCCGTTTTCAGATAGCCCTCAATGCAAAGGCTCTAGACGCAAATATTGGTGTGAGAGCTAATTCAATCAAGGAAACACTGCATGTTGGTGAAGGGCATATTGAAGAAGGATCAGCCGAGTGGTTCTTGTGGGAGAACAACTCCGTTTGGCTCACTAACTTCACACACCATCAGGCTTCCAAGCAGCTCTCAAGGAAACTCAGTTTTCACACTCTATGCTTAGTGCCCTTTGAGTGCCTAGGACTGAAATGAAGCTTGGTAGAGCATCCCACACAAACGAATGCTCCACATGCGGGTTTCACATGCCACCAACTCCATATTCACAGGCAACTTCAGCGCCACAGCCGTTTTCAGATAGCCCTCAACGCAAAGGCTCTAGATGCAAATATTGGTGTGAGAGCTAATTCAATCAAGGAAACACTGCATGTTGGTGAAGGGCATATTGAAGAAGGACCAGCCAAGTGGTTCCTGTGGGAGAACAACTCCATTTGGCTCACTAACTTCACACACCATCAGGCTTCCAAGCAGCTCTCACGGAAACTCAGTTTTCACACTCTATGCTTAGTGCCCTTTGAGTGCATTATCTAGGAATGAACCTGGTAGAGCATCCCACACAAACGAATGCTCCACATGCGGGTTTCACATGCCACCAACTCCATATTCACAGGCAACTTCAGCGCCACAGCCGTTTTCAGATAGCCCTCAATGCAAAGGCTCTAGACGCAAATATTGGTGTGAGAGCTAATTCAATCAAGGAAACACTGCATGTTGGTGAAGGGCATATTGAAGAAGGATCAGCCGAGTGGTTCTTGTGGGAGAACAACTCCATTTGGCTCACTAACTTCACACACCATCAGGCTTCCAAGCAGCTCTCAAGGAAACTCAGTTTTCACACTCTATGCTTAGAGCGCTTTGAGTGCATTATCTAGGAATGAACCTGGTAGAGCATCCCACACAAACGAATGCTCCACATGCGGGTTTCACATGCCACCAACTCCACATTCACAGGCAACTTCAGCGCCACAGCCGTTTTCAGATAGCCCTCAATGCAAAGGCTCTAGACGCAAATATTGTGTGAGAGCTAATTCAATCAAGGAAACACTGCATGTTGGTGAAGGGCATATTGAAGAAGGATCAGCCAAGTGGTTCTTGTGGGAGAACAACTCCGTTTGGCTCACTAACTTCACACACCATCAGGCTTATAAGCAGCTCTCAAGGAAACTCAGTTTTCACACTATGCTTAGTGCCCTTTGAGTGCATTATCTAGGAATGAACCTGGTAGAGCATCCCACACAAACGAATGCTCCACATGCGGATTTCACATGCCACCAACTCCACATTCACAGGCAACTTCAGCGCCACAGCCGTTTTCAGATAGCCCTCAATGCAAAGGCTCTAGACGCAAATATTGGTGTGAGAGCTAATTCAATCAAGGAAACACTGCATGTTGGTGAAGGGCATATTGAAGAAGGATCAGCCGAGTGGTTCTTGTGGGAGAACAACTCCATTTGGCTCACTAACTTCACACACCATCAGGCTTCCAAGCAGCTCTCAAGGAAACTCAGTTTTCACACTCTATGCTTAGTTCGCTTTGAGTGCCTAGGACTGAAATGAAGCTTGGTGAGCATCCACACAAACGAATGCTCCACATGCGGGTTTCACATGCCACCAACTCCACATTCACAGGCAACGTCAGCGCCACAGCCGTTTTCAGATAGCCCTCAATGCAAAGGCTCTAGACGCAAATATTGGTGTGAGAGCTAATTCAATCAAGGAAAACACTGCATGTTGGTGAAGGGCATATTGAAGAAGGATCAGCCGAGTGGTTCTTGTGGGGAGAACAACTCCGTTTGGCTCACTAACTTCACACACCATCAGGCTTCCAAGCAGCTCTCAAGGAAACTCAGTTTTCACACTCTATGCTTAGTGCCCTTTGAGTGCCTAGGACTGAAATGAAGCTTGGTAGAGCATCCCACACAAACGAATGCTCCACATGCGGGGTTTCACATGCCACCAACTCCATATTCACAGGCAACTTCAGCGCCACAGCCGTTTTCAGATA